>NW_027442927.1:0-70242 GCF_048569485.1 Anomaloglossus baeobatrachus
GTGGATTTCTACTTATTTTATTAAATATTCATCTCCACCAAACAGGACAAGCTTGCATCTGTTATAGTTTTGGAGAAAAATGTGTTCATTATCATGTATGCGCGAAACTGCCTTAAAAATGGCTTTAAAATGGATTTGGAGCATGGAGACGATTATCTCGGGATTGCAAGATAACCAAACAAAACTTTTAGTGGATTTCTACTTATTTTATTAAATATCATCTCCACCAAACAGGACAAGCTTGCATCTATTATAGTTTTGGAGAAAATATGTGTTCATTTCATGTATGCGCGAAATGCCTTAAAAATGGCTTTAAAATGGATTTGGAGCATGGAGACGATTATCTCGGGATTGCAAGATAACCAAACAAAACTTTTAGTGGATTTCTACTTATTTTATTAAATATCATCTCCACCAAACAGGACAAGCTTGCATCTGTTATAGTTTTGGAGAAAAATGTGTTCATTTCATGTATGCGCGAAATGCCTTAAAAATGGCTTTAAAATGGATTTGGAGCATGGAGACGATTATCTCGGGATTGCAAGATAACCAAACAAAACTTTTAGTGGATTTCTACTTATTTTATTAAATATCATCTCCACCAAACAGGACAAGCTTGCATCTGTTTATAGTTTTGGAGAAAAATGTGTTCATTTCATGTATGCGCGAAATGCCTTTAAAAATGGCTTTAAAATGGATTTGGAGCATGGAGACGATTATCTCGGGATTGCAAGATAACCAAACAAAACTTTTAGTGGATTTCTACTTATTTTATTAAATATCATCTCCACCAAACAGGACAAGCTTGCATCTGTTATAGTTTTGGAGAAAAATGTGTTCATTTCATGTATGCGCGAAATGCCTTAAAAATGGCTTTAAAATGGATTTGGAGCATGGAGACGATTATCTCGGGATTGCAAGATAACCAAACAAAACTTTTAGTGGATTTCTACTTATTTTATTAAATATCATCTCCACCAAACAGGACAAGCTTGCATCTGTTATAGTTTTGGAGAAAAATGTGTTCATTTCATGTATGCGCGAAATGCCTTAAAAATGGCTTTAAAATGGATTTGGAGCATGGAGACGATTATCTCGGATTGCAAGATAACCAAACAAAACTTTTAGTGGATTTCTACTTATTTTATTAAATATCATCTCCACCAAACAGGACAAGCTTGCATCTGTTATAGTTTTGGAGAAAAATGTGTTCATTTCATGTATGCGCGAAATGCCTTAAAAATGGCTTTAAAATGGATTTGGAGCATGGAGACGATTATCTCGGGATTGCAAGATAACCAAACAAAACTTTTAGTGGATTTCTACTTATTTTATTAAATATCATCTCCACCAAACAGGACAAGCTTGCATCTGTTATAGTTTTGGAGAAAAATGTGTTCATTTCATGTATGCGCGAAATGCCTTAAAAATGGCTTTAAAATGGATTTGGAGCATGGAGACGATTATCTCGGGATTGCAAGATAACCAAACAAAACTTTTAGTGGATTTCTACTTATTTTATTAAATATCATCTCCACCAAACAGGACAAGCTTGCATCTGTTATAGTTTTGGAGAAAAATGTGTTCATTTCATGTATGCGCGAAATGCCTTAAAAATGGCTTTAAAATGGATTTGGAGCATGGAGACGATTATCTCGGGATTGCAAGATAACCAAACAAAACTTTTAGTGGATTTCTACTTATTTTATTAAATATCATCTCCACCAAACAGGACAAGCTTGCATCTGTTATAGTTTTGGAGAAAAATGTGTTCATTTCATGTATGCGCGAAATTGCCTTAAAAATGGCTTTAAAATGGATTTGGAGCATGGAGACGATTATCTCGGGATTGCAAGATAACCAAACAAAACTTTTAGTGGATTTCTACTTATTTTATTAAATATCATCTCCACCAAACAGGACAAGCTTGCATCTGTTATAGTTTTGGAGAAAAATGTGTTCATTTCATGTATGCGCGAAATGCCTTAAAAATGGCTTTAAAATGGATTTGGAGCATGGAGACGATTATCTCGGGATTGCAAGATAACCAAACAAAACTTTTAGTGATTTCTACTTATTTTATTAAATATCATCTCCACCAAACAGGACAAGCTTGCATCTGTTATAGTTTTGGAGAAAAATGTGTTCATTTCATGTATGCGCGAAATGCCTTAAAAATGGCTTTAAAATGGATTTGGAGCATGGAGACGATTATCTCGGGATTGCAAGATAACCAAACAAAACTTTTAGTGGATTTCTACTTATTTTATTAAATATCATCTCCACCAAACAGGACAAGCTTGCATCTGTTATAGTTTTGGAGAAAAATGTGTTCATTTCATGTATGCGCGAAATGCCTTAAAAATGGCTTTAAAATGGATTTGGAGCATGGAGACGATTATCTCGGGATTGCAAGATAACCAAACAAAACTTTTAGTGGATTTCTACTTATTTTATTAAATATCATCTCCACCAAACAGGACAAGCTTGCATCTGTTATAGTTTTGGAGAAAAATGTGTTCATTTCATGTATGCGCGAAATGCCTTAAAAATGGCTTTAAAATGGATTTTGGAGCATGGAGACGATTATCTCGGGATTGCAAGATAACCAAACAAAACTTTTAGTGGATTTCTACTTATTTTATTAAATATCATCTCCACCAAACAGGACAAGCTTGCATCTGTTATAGTTTTGGAGAAAAATGTGTTCATTTCATGTATGCGCGAAATGCCTTAAAAATGGCTTTAAAATGGATTTGGAGCATGGAGACGATTATCTCGGGATTGCAAGATAACCAAACAAACTTTTAGTGGATTTCTACTTATTTTATTAAATATCATCTCCACCAAACAGGACAAGCTTGCATCTGTTATAGTTTTGGAGAAAAATGTGTTCATTTCATGTATGCGCGAAATGCCTTAAAAATGGCTTTAAAATGGATTTGGAGCATGGAGACGATTATCTCGGGATTGCAAGATAACCAAACAAAACTTTTAGTGGATTTCTACTTATTTTATTAAATATCATCTCCACCAAACAGGACAAGCTTGCATCTGTTATAGTTTTGGAGAAAAATGTGTTCATTTCATGTATGCGCGAAATGCCTTAAAAATGGCTTTAAAATGGATTTGGAGCATGGAGACGATTATCTCGGGATTGCAAGATAACCAAACAAAACTTTTAGTGGATTTCTACTTATTTTATTAAATATCATCTCCACCAAACAGGACAAGCTTGCATCTGTTATAGTTTTGGAGAAAAATGTGTTCATTTCATGTATGCGCGAAATGCCTTAAAAATGGCTTTAAATGGATTTGGAGCATGGAGACGATTATCTCGGGATTGCAAGATAACCAAACAAAACTTTTAGTGGATTTCTACTTATTTTATTAAATATCATCTCCACCAAACAGGACAAGCTTGCATCTGTTATAGTTTTGGAGAAAAATGTGTTCATTTCATGTATGCGCGAAATGCCTTAAAAATGGCTTTAAAATGGATTTGGAGCATGGAGACGATTATCTCGGGATTGCAAGATAACCAAACAAAACTTTTAGTGGATTTCTACTTATTTTATTAAATATCATCTCCACCAAACAGGACAAGCTTGCATCTGTTATAGTTTTGGAGAAAAATGTGTTCATTTCATGTATGCGCGAAATGCCTTAAAAATGGCTTTAAAATGGATTTGGAGCATGGAGACGATTATCTCGGGATTGCAAGATAACCAAACAAAACTTTTAGTGGATTTCTACTTATTTTATTAAATATCATCTCCACCAAACAGGACAAGCTTGCATCTGTTATAGTTTTGGAGAAAAATGTGTTCATTTCATGTATGCGCGAAATGCCTTAAAAATGGCTTTAAAATGGATTTGGAGCATGGAGACGATTATCTCGGGATTGCAAGATAACCAAACAAAACTTTTAGTGGATTTCTACTTATTTTATTAAATATCATCTCCACCAAACAGGACAAGCTTGCATCTGTTATAGTTTTGGAGAAAAATGTGTTCATTTCATGTATGCGCGAAATGCCTTAAAAATGGCTTTAAAATGGATTTGGAGCATGGAGACGATTATCTCGGGATTGCAAGATAACCAAACAAAACTTTTAGTGGATTTCTACTTATTTTATTAAATATCATCTCCACCAAACAGGACAAGCTTGCATCTGTTATAGTTTTGGAGAAAAATGTGTTCATTTCATGTATGCGCGAAATGCCTTAAAAATGGCTTTAAAATGGATTTGGAGCATGGAGACGATTATCTCGGGATTGCAAGATAACCAAACAAAACTTTTAGTGGATTTCTACTTATTTTATTAAATATCATCTCCACCAAACAGGACAAGCTTGCATCTGTTATAGTTTTGGAGAAAAATGTGTTCATTTCATGTATGCGCGAAATGCCTTAAAAATGGCTTTAAAATGGATTTGGAGCATGGAGACGATTATCTCGGGATTGCAAGATAACCAAACAAAACTTTTAGTGGATTTCTACTTATTTTATTAAATATCATCTCCACCAAACAGGACAAGCTTGCATCTGTTATAGTTTTGGAGAAAAATGTGTTCATTTCATGTATGCGCGAAATGCCTTAAAAATGGCTTTAAAATGGATTTGGAGCATGGAGACGATTATCTCGGGATTGCAAGATAACCAAACAAAACTTTTAGTGGATTTCTACTTATTTTATTAAATATCATCTCCACCAAACAGGACAAGCTTGCATCTGTTATAGTTTTGGAGAAAAATGTGTTCATTTCATGTATGCGCGAAATGCCTTAAAAATGGCTTTAAAATGGATTTGGAGCATGGAGACGATTATCTCGGGATTGCAAGATAACCAAACAAAACTTTTAGTGGATTTCTACTTATTTTATTAAATATCATCTCCACCAAACAGGACAAGCTTGCATCTGTTATAGTTTTGGAGAAAAATGTGTTCATTTCATGTATGCGCGAAATGCCTTAAAAATGGCTTTAAATGGATTTTGAGCATGGAGACGATTATCTCGGGATTGCAAGATAAACCAAACAAAACTTTTAGTGGATTTCTACTTATTTTATTAAATATCATCTCCACCAAACAGGACAAGCTTGCATCTGTTATAGTTTTGGAGAAAAATGTGTTCATTTCATGTATGCGCGAAATGCCTTAAAAATGGCTTTAAAATGGATTTGGAGCATGGAGACGATTATCTCGGGATTGCAAGATAACCAAACAAAACTTTTAGTGGATTTCTACTTATTTTATTAAATATCATCTCCACCAAACAGGACAAGCTTGCATCTGTTATAGTTTTGGAGAAAAATGTGTTCATTTCATGTATGCGCGAAATGCCTTAAAAATGGCTTTAAAATGGATTTGGAGCATGGAGACGATTATCTCGGGATTGCAAGATAACCAAACAAAACTTTTAGTGGATTTCTACTTATTTTATTAAATATCATCTCCACCAAACAGGACAAGCTTGCATCTGTTATAGTTTTGGAGAAAAATGTGTTCATTTCATGTATGCGCGAAATGCCTTAAAAATGGCTTTAAAATGGATTTGGAGCATGGAGACGATTATCTCGGGATTGCAAGATAACCAAACAAAACTTTTAGTGGATTTCTACTTATTTTATTAAATATCATCTCCACCAAACAGGACAAGCTTGCATCTGTTATAGTTTTGGAGAAAAATGTGTTCATTTCATGTATGCGCAAAATGCCTTAAAAATGGCTTTAAAATGGATTTGGAGCATGGAGACGATTATCTCAGGATGGCAATATAAACAAACGAAACTTTTAGTAGATTTCTACTTATTTTATTAAATATTATCTCCACCAAACAGGACAAGCTTGCATCTGTTATAGTTTTGGAGAAAAATGTGTTCATTTCATGTATGCGCGAAATGCCTTAAAAATGGCTTTAAAATGGATTTGGAGCATGGAGACGATTATCTCGGGATTGCAAGATAACCAAACAAAACTTTTAGTGGATTTCTACTTATTTTATTAAATATCATCTCCACCAAACAGGACAAGCTTGCATCTGTTATAGTTTTGGAGAAAAATGTGTTCATTTCATGTATGCGCGAAATGCCTTAAAAATGGCTTTAAAATGGATTTGGAGCATGGAGACGATTATCTCGGGATTGCAAGATAACCAAACAAAACTTTTAGTGGATTTCTACTTATTTTATTAAATATCATCTCCACCAAACAGGACAAGCTTGCATCTGTTATAGTTTTGGAGAAAAATGTGTTCATTTCATGTATGCGCGAAATGCCTTAAAAATGGCTTTAAAATGGATTTGGAGCATGGAGACGATTATCTCGGGATTGCAAGATAACCAAACAAAACTTTTAGTGGATTTCTACTTATTTTATTAAATATCATCTCCACCAAACAGGACAAGCTTGCATCTGTTATAGTTTTGGAGAAAAATGTGTTCATTTCATGTATGCGCGAAATGCCTTAAAAATGGCTTTAAAATGGATTTGGAGCATGGAGACGATTATCTCGGGATTGCAAGATAACCAAACAAAACTTTTAGTGGATTTCTACTTATTTTATTAAATATCATCTCCACCAAACAGGACAAGCTTGCATCTGTTATAGTTTTGGAGAAAAATGTGTTCATTTCATGTATGCGCGAAATGCCTTAAAAATGGCTTTAAAATGGATTTGGAGCATGGAGACGATTATCTCGGGATTGCAATATAACCAAACAAAACTTTTAGTGGATTTCTACTTATTTTATTAAATATCATCTCCACCAAACAGGACAAGCTTGCATCTGTTATAGTTTTGGAGAAAAATGTGTTCATTTCATGTATGCGCGAAATGCCTTAAAAATGGCTTTAAAATGGATTTGGAGCATGGAGACGATTATCTCGGGATTGCAAGATAACCAAACAAAACTTTTAGTGGATTTCTACTTATTTTATTAAATATCATCTCCACCAAACAGGACAAGCTTGCATCTGTTATAGTTTTGGAGAAAAATGTGTTCATTTCATGTATGCGCGAAATGCCTTAAAAATGGCTTTAAAATGGATTTGGAGCATGGAGACGATTATCTCGGGATTGCAAGATAACCAAACAAAACTTTTAGTGGATTTCTACTTATTTTATTAAATATCATCTCCACCAAACAGGACAAGCTTGCATCTGTTAAAGTTTTGGAGAAAAATGTGTTCATTTCATGTATGCGCGAAATGCCTTAAAAATGGCTTTAAAATGGATTTGGAGCATGGAGACGATTATCTCGGGATTGCAAGATAACCAAACAAAACTTTTAGTGGATTTCTACTTATTTTATTAAATATCATCTCCACCAAACAGGACAAGCTTGCATCTGTTATAGTTTTGGAGAAAAATGTGTTCATTTCATGTATGCGCGAAATGCCTTAAAAATGGCTTTAAAATGGATTTGGAGCATGGAGACGATTATCTCGGGATTGCAAGATAACCAAACAAAACTTTTAGTGGATTTCTACTTATTTTATTAAATATCATCTCCACCAAACAGGACAAGCTTGCATCTGTTATAGTTTTGGAGAAAAATGTGTTCATTTCATGTATGCGCGAAATGCCTTAAAAATGGCTTTAAAATGGATTTTGAGCATGGAGACGATTATCTCGGGATTGCAATATAACCAAACAAAACTTTTAGTGGATTTCTACTTATTTTATTAAATATCATCTCCACCAAACAGGACAAGCTTGCATCTGTTATAGTTTTGGAGAAAAATGTGTTCATTTCATGTATGCGCGAAATGCCTTAAAAATGGCTTTAAAATGGATTTGGAGCATGGAGACGATTATCTCGGGATTGCAAGATAACCAAACAAAACTTTTAGTGGATTTCTACTTATTTTATTAAATATCATCTCCACCAAACAGGACAAGCTTGCATCTGTTATAGTTTTGGAGAAAAATGTGTTCATTTCATGTATGCGCGAAATGCCTTAAAAATGGCTTTAAAATGGATTTGGAGCATGGAGACGATTATCTCGGGATTGCAAGATAACCAAACAAAACTTTTAGTGGATTTCTACTTATTTTATTAAATATCATCTCCACCAAACAGGACAAGCTTGCATCTGTTATAGTTTTGGAGAAAAATGTGTTCATTTCATGTATGCGCGAAATGCCTTAAAAATGGCTTTAAAATGGATTTGGAGCATGGAGACGATTATCTCGGGATTGCAAGATAACCAAACAAAACTTTTAGTGGATTTCTACTTATTTTATTAAATATCATCTCCACCAAACAGGACAAGCTTGCATCTGTTATAGTTTTGGAGAAAAATGTGTTCATTTCATGTATGCGCGAAATGCCTTAGAATTGGCTTTTAAGAGCATTTGAAGCATGGAGACGATTATCTCGGGATTGCAAGATAACCAAACAAAACTTTTAGTGGATTTCTACTTATTTTATTAAATATCATCTCCACCAAACAGGACAAGCTTGCATCTGTTATAGTTTTGGAGAAAAAGGTGTTCATTTCATTTATGCGCGAAATGCCTTAGAATTGGCTTTTAAGAGCATTTGAAGCATGGAGACGATTATCTCGGGATTGCAAGATAACCAAACAAAACTTTTAGTGGATTTCTACTTATTTTATTAAATATCATCTCCACCAAACAGGACAAGCTTGCATCTGTTATAGTTTTGGAGAAAAATGTGTTCATTTCATTTATGCGCGAAATGCCTTAGAATTGGCTTTTAAGAGCATTTGAAGCATGGAGACGATTATCTCGGGATTGCAAGATAACCAAACAAAACTTTTAGTGGATTTCTATTTATTTTATTAAATATCATCCCCACCAAACAGGACAAGCTTGCATCTGTTATAGTTTTGGAGAAAAATGTGTTCATTTCATTTATGCGCGAAATGCCTTAAAAATGGCTTTTAAGAGCATTTAAAGCATAGAGACGATTATCTCGAGATTGCAAGATAACCAAACAAAACTTTTAGTGGATTTCTACTTATTTTATTCAATATCATCTCCACCAAACAGGACAAGCTTGCATCTGTTATAGTTTTGGAGAAAAATGTGTTCATTTCATTTATGCGCGAAATGCCTTAGAATTGGCTTTTAAGAGCATTTGAAGCATGGAGACGATTATCTCGGGATTGCAAGATAACCAAACAAAACTTTTAGTGGATTTCTATTTATTTTATTAAATATCATCCCCACCAAACAGGACAAGCTTGCATCTGTTATAGTTTTGGAGAAAAATGTGTTCATTTCATTTATGCGCGAAATGCCTTAAAAATGGCTTTTAAGAGCATTTAAAGCATAGAGACGATTATCTCGAGATTGCAAGATAAACAAACAAAACTTTTAGTGGATTTCTACTTATTTTATTAAATATCATCTCCACCAAACAGGACAAGCTTGCATCTGTTATAGTTTTGGAGAAAAATGTGTTCATTTCATTTATGCGCGAAATGCCTTAGAATTGGCTTTTAAGAGCATTTAAAGCATAGAGACGATTATCTCGAGATTGCAAGATAACCAAACAAAACTTTTAGTGGATTTCTACTTATTTTATTAAATATCATCTCCACCAAACAGGACAAGCTTGCATCTGTTATAGTTTTGGAGAAAAATGTGTTCATTTTATTTATGCGCGAAATGCCTTAGAATTGGCTTTTAAGAGCATTTGAAGCATGGAGACGATTATCTTGGAATTGCAAGATAACCAAACAAAACTTTTAGTGGATTTCTACTTATTTTATTAAATATCATCTCCACCAAACAGGACAAGCTTGCATCTGTTATAGTTTTGGAGAAAAATGTGTTCATTTCATTTATGCGCGAAATGCCTTAGAATTGGCTTTTAAGAGCATTTGAAGCATGGAGACGATTATCTCGGGATTGCAAGATAACCAAACAAAACTTTTAGTGGATTTCTACTTATTTTATTAAATATCATCTCCACCAAACAGGACAAGCTTGCATCTGTTATAGTTTTGGAGAAAAATGTGTTCATTTCATTTATGAGCGAAATGCCTTAGAATTGGCTTTTAAGAGCATTTAAAGCATAGAGACGATTATCTCGAGATTGCAAGATAACCAAACAAAACTTTTAGTGGATTTCTACTTATTTTATTAAATATCATCTCCACCAAACAGGACAAGCTTGCATCTGTTATAGTTTTGGAGAAAAATGTGTTCATTTCATGTATGCGCGAAATGCCTTAGAATTGGCTTTTAAGAGCATTTAAAGCATAGAGACGATTATCTCGAGATTGCAAGATAACCAAACAAAACTTTTAGTGGATTTCTACTTATTTTATTAAATATCATCTCCACCAAACAGGACAAGCTTGCATCTGTTATAGTTTTGGAGAAAAATGTGTTCATTTTATTTATGCGCGAAATGCCTTAGAATTGGCTTTTAAGAGCATTTGAAGCATGGAGACGATTATCTTGGAATTGCAAGATAACCAAACAAAACTTTTAGTGGATTTCTACTTATTTTATTAAATATCATCTCCACCAAACAGGACAAGCTTGCATCTGTTATAGTTTTGGAGAAAAATGTGTTCATTTCATTTATGCGCGAAATGCCTTAGAATTGGCTTTTAAGAGCATTTGAAGCATGGAGACGATTATCTCGGGATTGCAAGATAACCAAACAAAACTTTTAGTGGATTTCTACTTATTTTATTAAATATCATCTCCACCAAACAGGACAAGCTTGCATCTGTTATAGTTTTGGAGAAAAATGTGTTCATTTCATTTATGAGCGAAATGCCTTAGAATTGGCTTTTAAGAGCATTTAAAGCATAGAGACGATTATCTCGAGATTGCAAGATAACCAAACAAAACTTTTAGTGGATTTCTACTTATTTTATTAAATATCATCTCCACCAAACAGGACAAGCTTGCATCTGTTATAGTTTTGGAGAAAAATGTGTTCATTTCATGTATGCGCGAAATGCCTTAGAATTGGCTTTTAAGAGCATTTGAAGCATGGAGACGATTATCTCGGAATTGCAAGATAACCAAACAAAACTTTTAGTGGATTTCTACTTATTTTATTAAATATCATCTCCACCAAACAGGACAAGCTTGCATCTGTTATAGTTTTGGAGAAAAATGTGTTCATTTCATTTATGCGCGAAATGCCTTAGAATTGGCTTTTAAGAGCATTTGAAGCATGGAGACGATTATCTCGGGATTGCAAGATAAACAAACAAAACTTTTAGTGGATTTCTACTTATTTTATTAAATATCATCTCCACCAAACAGGACAAGCTTGCATCTGTTATAGTTTTGGAGAAAAATGTGTTCATTTCATTTATGCGCAAAATGCCTTAGAATTGGCTTTTAAGAGCATTTGAAGCATGGAGACGATTATCTCGGGATTGCAAGATAACCAAACAAAACTTTTAGTGGATTTCTACTTATTTTATTAAATATCATCTCCACCAAACAGGACAAGCTTGCATCTGTTATAGTTTTGGAGAAAAATGTGTTCATTTCATTTATGCGCGAAATGCCTTAGAATTGGCTTTTAAAAGCATTTGAAGCATGGAGACGATTATCTCGGGATTGCAAGATAACCAAACAAAACTTTTAGTGGATTTCTATTTATTTTATTAAATATCATCTCCACCAAACAGGACAAGCTTGCATCTGTTATAGTTTTGGAGAAAAATGTGTTCATTTCATTTATGCGCGAAATGCCTTAGAATTGGCTTTTAAGAGCATTTGAAGCATGGAGACGATTATCTCGGGATTGCAAGATAACCAAACAAAACTTTTAGTGGATTTCTACTTATTTTATTAAATATCATCTCCACCAAACAGGACAAGCTTGCATCTGTTATAGTTTTGGAGAAAAATGTGTTCATTTCATTTATGCGCGAAATGCCTTAGAATTGGCTTTTAAGAGCATTTGAAGCATGGAGACGATTATCTCGGGATTGCAAGATAACCAAACAAAACTTTTAGTGGATTTCCATTTATTTTATTAAATATCATCTCCACCAAACAGGACAAGCTTGCATCTGTTATAGTTTTGGAGAAAAATGTGTTCATTTCATTTATGCGCGAAATGCCTTAGAATTGGCTTTTAAGAGCATTTGAAGCATGGAGACGATTATCTCGGGATTGCAAGATAACCAAACAAAACTTTTAGTGGATTTCTACTTATTTTATTAAATATCATCTCCATCAAACAGGACAAGCTTGCATCTGTTATAGTTTTGGAGAAAAATGTGTTCATTTCATTTATGCGCGAAATGCCTTAGAATTGGCTTTTAAGAGCATTTGAAGCATGGAGACGATTATCTCGGGATTGCAAGATAACCAAACAAAACTTTTAGTGGATTTCTACTTATTTTATTAAATATCATCTCCACCAAACAGGACAAGCTTGCATCTGTTATAGTTTTGGAGAAAAAGGTGTTCATTTCATTTATGCGCGAAATGCCTTAGAATTGGCTTTTAAGAGCATTTGAAGCATGGAGACGATTATCTTGGAATTGCAAGATAACCAAACAAAACTTTTAATGGATTTCTACTTATTTTATTAAATATCAAACCACCAAACAGGACAAGTTTGCATCTGTTATAGTTTTGGAGAAAAATGTGTTCATTTCATTTATGCGCGAAATGCCTTAGAAATCGCTTTTAAGAGCATTTGTAGCATGGAGACGATTATCTCGGGATTGCAAGATAACCAAACAAAACTTTTAGTGGATTTCTACTTATTTTATTAAATATCATCTCCACCAAACAGGACAAGCTTGCATCTGTTATAGTTTTGGAGAAAAATGTGTTCATTTCATTTATGCGCGAAATGCCTTAGAATTGGCTTTGAAGAGCATTTGAAGCATGGAGACGATTATCTCGGGATTGCAAGATAACCAAACAAAACTTTTAGTGGATTTCTACTTATTTTATTAAATATCATCTCCACCAAACAGGACAAGCTTGCATCTGTTATAGTTTTGGAGAAAAATGTGTTCATTTCATGTATGCGCGAAATGCCTTAAAAATGGCTTTAAAATGGATTTGGAGCATGGAGACGATTATCTCGGGATTGCAAGATAACCAAACAAAACTTTTAGTGGATTTCTACTTATTTTATTAAATATCATCTCCACCAAACAGGACAAGCTTGCATCTGTTATAGTTTTGGAGAAAAATGTGTTCATTTCATGTATGCGCGAAATGCCTTAAAAATGGCTTTAAAATGGATTTGGAGCATGGAGACGATTATCTCGGGATTGCAAGATAACCAAACAAAACTTTTAGTGGATTTCTACTTATTTTATTAAATATCATCTCCACCAAACAGGACAAGCTTGCATCTGTTATAGTTTTGGAGAAAAATGTGTTCATTTCATGTATGCGCGAAATGCCTTAAAAATGGCTTTAAAATGGATTTGGAGCATGGAGACGATTATCTCGGGATTGCAAGAAAACAAAACAAAACTTTTAGTGGATTTCTACTTATTTTATTAAATATCATCTCCACCAAACAGGACAAGCTTGCATCTGTTATAGTTTTGGAGAAAAATGTGTTCATTTCATGTATGCGCGAAATGCCTTAAAAATGGCTTTAAAATGGATTTGGAGCATGGAGACGATTATCTCGGGATTGCAAGATAACCAAACAAAACTTTTAGTGGATTTCTACTTATTTTATTAAATATCATCTCCACCAAACAGGACAAGCTTGCATCTGTTATAGTTTTGGAGAAAAATGTGTTCATTTCATGTATGCGCGAAATGCCTTAAAAATGGCTTTAAAATGGATTTGGAGCATGGAGACGATTATCTCGGGATTGCAAGATAACCAAACAAAACTTTTAGTGGATTTCTACTTATTTTATTAAATATCATCTCCACCAAACAGGACAAGCTTGCATCTGTTATAGTTTTGGAGAAAAATGTGTTCATTTCATGTATGCGCGAAATGCCTTAAAAATGGCTTTAAAATGGATTTGGAGCATGGAGACGATTATCTCGGGATTGCAAGATAACCAAACAAAACTTTTAGTGGATTTCTACTTATTTTATTAAATATCATCTCCACCAAACAGGACAAGCTTGCATCTGTTATAGTTTTGGAGAAAAATGTGTTCATTTCATGTATGCGCGAAATGCCTTAAAAATGGCTTTAAAATGGATTTGGAGCATGGAGACGATTATCTCGGGATTGCAAGATAACCAAACAAAACTTTTAGTGGATTTCTACTTATTTTATTAAATATCATCTCCACCAAACAGGACAAGCTTGCATCTGTTATAGTTTTGGAGAAAAATGTGTTCATTTCATGTATGCGCGAAATGCCTTAAAAATGGCTTTAAAATGGATTTGGAGCATGGAGACGATTATCTCGGGATTGCAAGATAACAAAACAAAACTTTTAGTGGATTTCTACTTATTTTATTAAATATCATCTCCACCAAACAGGACAAGCTTGCATGTGTTATAGTTTTGGAGAAAAATGTGTTCATTTCATGTATGCGCAAAATGCCTTAAAAATGGCTTTAAAATGGATTTGGAGCATGGAGACGATTATCTCAGGATGGCAATATAAACAAACGAAACTTTTAGTAGATTTCTACTTATTTTATTAAATATTATCTCCACCAAACAGGACAAGCTTGCATCTGTTATAGTTTTGGAGAAAAATGTGTTCATTTCATGTATGCGCGAAATGCCTTAAAAATGGCTTTAAAATGGATTTGGAGCATGGAGACGATTATCTCGGGATTGCAAGATAACCAAACAAAACTTTTAGTGGATTTCTACTTATTTTATTAAATATCATCTCCACCAAACAGGACAAGCTTGCATCTGTTATAGTTTTGGAGAAAAATGTGTTCATTTCATGTATGCGCGAAATGCCTTAAAAATGGCTTTAAAATGGATTTGGAGCATGGAGACGATTATCTCGGGATTGCAAGATAACCAAACAAAACTTTTAGTGGATTTCTACTTATTTTATTAAATATCATCTCCACCAAACAGGACAAGCTTGCATCTGTTAAAGTTTTGGAGAAAAATGTGTTCATTTCATGTATGCGCGAAATGCCTTAAAAATGGCTTTAAAATGGATTTGGAGCATGGAGACGATTATCTCGGGATTGCAAGATAACCAAACAAAACTTTTAGTGGATTTCTACTTATTTTATTAAATATCATCTCCACCAAACAGGACAAGCTTGCATCTGTTATAGTTTTGGAGAAAAATGTGTTCATTTCATGAATGCGCGAAATGCCTTAAAAATGGCTTTAAAATGGATTTGGAGCATGGAGACGATTATCTCGGGATTGCAAGATAACCAAACAAAACTTTTAGTGGATTTCTACTTATTTTATTTAATATCATCTCCACCAAACAGGACAAGCTTGCATCTGTTATAGTTTTGGAGAAAAATGTGTTCATTTCATGTATGCGCGAAATGCCTTAAAAATGGCTTTAAAATGGATTTGGAGCATGGAGACGATTATCTCGGGATTGCAATATAGCCAAACAAAACTTTTAGTGGATTTCTACTTATTTTATTAAATATCATCTCCACCAAACAGGACAAGCTTGCATCTGTTATAGTTTTGGAGAAAAATGTGTTCATTTCATGTATGCGCGAAATGCCTTAAAAGTGACTTTAAAATGGATTTGGAGCATGGAGACGATTATCTCGGGATTGCAAGATAACCAAACAAAACTTTTAGTGGATTTCTACTTATTTTATTAAATATCATCTCCACCAAACAGGACAAGCTTGCATCTGTTATAGTTTTGGAGAAAAATGTGTTCATTTCATGTATGCGCGAAATGCCTTAAAAATGGCTTTAAAATGGATTTGGAGCATGGAGACGATTATCTCGGGATTGCAAGATAACCAAACAAAACTTTTAGTGGATTTCTACTTATTTTATTAAATATCATCTCCACCAAACAGGACAAGCTTGCATCTGTTATAGTTTTGGAGAAAAATGTGTTCATTTCATGTATGCGCGAAATGCCTTAAAAATGGCTTTAAAATGGATTTGGAGCATGGAGACGATTATCTCGGGATTGCAAGATAACCAAACAAAACTTTTAGTGGATTTCTACTTATTTTATTAAATATCATCTCCACCAAACAGGACAAGCTTGCATCTGTTATAGTTTTGGAGAAAAATGTGTTCATTTCATGTATGCGCGAAATGCCTTAAAAATGGCTTTAAAATGGATTTGGAGCATGGAGACGATTATCTCGGGATTGCAAGATAACCAAACAAAACTTTTAGTGGATTTCTACTTATTTTATTAAATATCATCTCCACCAAACAGGACAAGCTTGCATCTGTTATAGTTTTGGAGAAAAATGTGTTCATTTCATGTATGCGCGAAATGCCTTAAAAATGGCTTTAAAATGGATTTGGAGCATGAAGACGATTATCTCGGGATTGCAAGATAACCAAACAAAACTTTTAGTGGATTTCTACTTATTTTATTAAATATCATCTCCACCAAACAGGACAAGCTTGCATCTGTTATAGTTTTGGAGAAAAATGTGTTCATTTCATGTATGCGCGAAATGCCTTAAAAATGGCTTTAAAATGGATTTGGAGCATGGAGACGATTATCTCGGGATTGCAAGATAACCAAACAAAACTTTTAGTGGATTTCTACTTATTTTATTAAATATCATCTCCACCAAACAGGACAAGCTTGCATCTGTTATAGTTTTGGAGAAAAATGTGTTCATTTCATGTATGCGCGAAATGCCTTAAAAATGGCTTTAAAATGGATTTTGAGCATGGAGACGATTATCTCGGGATTGCAATATAACCAAACAAAACTTTTAGTGGATTTCTACTTATTTTATTAAATATCATCTCCACCAAACAGGACAAGCTTGCATCTGTTATAGTTTTGGAGAAAAATGTGTTCATTTCATGTATGCGCGAAATGCCTTAAAAATGGCTTTAAAATGGATTTGGAGCATGGAGACGATTATCTCGGGATTGCAAGATAACCAAACAAAACTTTTAGTGGATTTCTACTTATTTTATTAAATATCATCTCCACCAAACAGGACAAGCTTGCATCTGTTATAGTTTTGGAGAAAAATGTGTTCATTTCATGTATGCGCGAAATGCCTTAAAAATGGCTTTAAAATGGATTTGGAGCATGGAGACGATTATCTCGGGATTGCAAGATAACCAAACAAAACTTTTAGTGGATTTCTACTTATTTTATTAAATATCATCTCCACCAAACAGGACAAGCTTGCATCTGTTATAGTTTTGGAGAAAAATGTGTTCATTTCATGTATGCGCGAAATGCCTTAAAAATGGCTTTAAAATGGATTTGGAGCATGGAGACGATTATCTCGGGATTGCAAGATAACCAAACAAAACTTTTAGTGGATTTCTACTTATTTTATTAAATATCATCTCCACCAAACAGGACAAGCTTGCATCTGTTATAGTTTTGGAGAAAAATGTGTTCATTTCATGTATGCGCAAAATGCCTTAAAAATGGCTTTAAAATGGATTTGGAGCATGGAGACGATTATCTCAGGATGGCAATATAAACAAACGAAACTTTTAGTAGATTTCTACTTATTTTATTAAATATTATCTCCACCAAACAGGACAAGCTTGCATCTGTTATAGTTTTGGAGAAAAATGTGTTCATTTCATGTATGCGCGAAATGCCTTAAAAATGGCTTTAAAATGGATTTGGAGCATGGAGACGATTATCTCGGGATTGCAAGATAACCAAACAAAACTTTTAGTGGATTTCTACTTATTTTATTAAATATCATCTCCACCAAACAGGACAAGCTTGCATCTGTTATAGTTTTGGAGAAAAATGTGTTCATTTCATGTATGCGCGAAATGCCTTAAAAATGGCTTTAAAATGGATTTGGAGCATGGAGACGATTATCTCGGGATTGCAAGATAACCAAACAAAACTTTTAGTGGATTTCTACTTATTTTATTAAATATCATCTCCACCAAACAGGACAAGCTTGCATCTGTTATAGTTTTGGAGAAAAATGTGTTCATTTCATGTATGCGCGAAATGCCTTAAAAATGGCTTTAAAATGGATTTGGAGCATGGAGACGATTATCTCGGGATTGCAAGATAACCAAACAAAACTTTTAGTGGATTTCTACTTATTTTATTAAATATCATCTCCACCAAACAGGACAAGCTTGCATCTGTTATAGTTTTGGAGAAAAATGTGTTCATTTCATGTATGCGCGAAATGCCTTAAAAATGGCTTTAAAATGGATTTGGAGCATGGAGACGATTATCTCGGGATTGCAATATAACCAAACAAAACTTTTAGTGGATTTCTACTTATTTTATTAAATATCATCTCCACCAAACAGGACAAGCTTGCATCTGTTATAGTTTTGGAGAAAAATGTGTTCATTTCATGTATGCGCGAAATGCCTTAAAAATGGCTTTAAAATGGATTTGGAGCATGGAGACGATTATCTCGGGATTGCAAGATAACCAAACAAAACTTTTAGTGGATTTCTACTTATTTTATTAAATATCATCTCCACCAAACAGGACAAGCTTGCATCTGTTATAGTTTTGGAGAAAAATGTGTTCATTTCATGTATGCGCGAAATGCCTTAAAAATGGCTTTAAAATGGATTTGGAGCATGGAGACGATTATCTCGGGATTGCAAGATAACCAAACAAAACTTTTAGTGGATTTCTACTTATTTTATTAAATATCATCTCCACCAAACAGGACAAGCTTGCATCTGTTATAGTTTTGGAGAAAAATGTGTTCATTTCATGTATGCGCGAAATGCCTTAAAAATGGCTTTAAAATGGATTTGGAGCATGGAGACGATTATCTCGGGATTGCAAGATAACCAAACAAAACTTTTAGTGGATTTCTACTTATTTTATTAAATATCATCTCCACCAAACAGGACAAGCTTGCATCTGTTATAGTTTTGGAGAAAAATGTGTTCATTTCATGTATGCGCGAAATGCCTTAAAAATGGCTTTAAAATGGATTTGGAGCATGGAGACGATTATCTCGGGATTGCAAGATAACCAAACAAAACTTTTAGTGGATTTCTACTTATTTTATTAAATATCATCTCCACCAAACAGGACAAGCTTGCATCTGTTATAGTTTTGGAGAAAAATGTGTTCATTTCATGTATGCGCGAAATGCCTTAAAAATGGCTTTAAAATGGATTTTGAGCATGGAGACGATTATCTCGGGATTGCAATATAACCAAACAAAACTTTTAGTGGATTTCTACTTATTTTATTAAATATCATCTCCACCAAACAGGACAAGCTTGCATCTGTTATAGTTTTGGAGAAAAATGTGTTCATTTCATGTATGCGCGAAATGCCTTAAAAATGGCTTTAAAATGGATTTGGAGCATGGAGACGATTATCTCGGGATTGCAAGATAACCAAACAAAACTTTTAGTGGATTTCTACTTATTTTATTAAATATCATCTCCACCAAACAGGACAAGCTTGCATCTGTTATAGTTTTGGAGAAAAATGTGTTCATTTCATGTATGCGCGAAATGCCTTAAAAATGGCTTTAAAATGGATTTGGAGCATGGAGACGATTATCTCGGGATTGCAAGATAACCAAACAAAACTTTTAGTGGATTTCTACTTATTTTATTAAATATCATCTCCACCAAACAGGACAAGCTTGCATCTGTTATAGTTTTGGAGAAAAATGTGTTCATTTCATGTATGCGCGAAATGCCTTAAAAATGGCTTTAAAATGGATTTGGAGCATGGAGACGATTATCTCGGGATTGCAAGATAACCAAACAAAACTTTTAGTGGATTTCTACTTATTTTATTAAATATCATCTCCACCAAACAGGACAAGCTTGCATCTGTTATAGTTTTGGAGAAAAATGTGTTCATTTCATGTATGCGCGAAATGCCTTAGAATTGGCTTTTAAGAGCATTTGAAGCATGGAGACGATTATCTCGGGATTGCAAGATAACCAAACAAAACTTTTAGTGGATTTCTACTTATTTTATTAAATATCATCTCCACCAAACAGGACAAGCTTGCATCTGTTATAGTTTTGGAGAAAAAGGTGTTCATTTCATTTATGCGCGAAATGCCTTAGAATTGGCTTTTAAGAGCATTTGAAGCATGGAGACGATTATCTCGGGATTGCAAGATAACCAAACAAAACTTTTAGTGGATTTCTACTTATTTTATTAAATATCATCTCCACCAAACAGGACAAGCTTGCATCTGTTATAGTTTTGGAGAAAAATGTGTTCATTTCATTTATGCGCGAAATGCCTTAGAATTGGCTTTTAAGAGCATTTGAAGCATGGAGACGATTATCTCGGGATTGCAAGATAACCAAACAAAACTTTTAGTGGATTTCTATTTATTTTATTAAATATCATCCCCACCAAACAGGACAAGCTTGCATCTGTTATAGTTTTGGAGAAAAATGTGTTCATTTCATTTATGCGCGAAATGCCTTAAAAATGGCTTTTAAGAGCATTTAAAGCATAGAGACGATTATCTCGAGATTGCAAGATAACCAAACAAAACTTTTAGTGGATTTCTACTTATTTTATTCAATATCATCTCCACCAAACAGGACAAGCTTGCATCTGTTATAGTTTTGGAGAAAAATGTGTTCATTTCATTTATGCGCGAAATGCCTTAGAATTGGCTTTTAAGAGCATTTGAAGCATGGAGACGATTATCTCGGGATTGCAAGATAACCAAACAAAACTTTTAGTGGATTTCTATTTATTTTATTAAATATCATCCCCACCAAACAGGACAAGCTTGCATCTGTTATAGTTTTGGAGAAAAATGTGTTCATTTCATTTATGCGCGAAATGCCTTAAAAATGGCTTTTAAGAGCATTTAAAGCATAGAGACGATTATCTCGAGATTGCAAGATAAACAAACAAAACTTTTAGTGGATTTCTACTTATTTTATTAAATATCATCTCCACCAAACAGGACAAGCTTGCATCTGTTATAGTTTTGGAGAAAAATGTGTTCATTTCATTTATGCGCGAAATGCCTTAGAATTGGCTTTTAAGAGCATTTAAAGCATAGAGACGATTATCTCGAGATTGCAAGATAACCAAACAAAACTTTTAGTGGATTTCTACTTATTTTATTAAATATCATCTCCACCAAACAGGACAAGCTTGCATCTGTTATAGTTTTGGAGAAAAATGTGTTCATTTCATTTATGCGCGAAATGCCTTAGAATTGGCTTTTAAGAGCATTTGAAGCATGGAGACGATTATCTCGGGATTGCAAGATAACCAAACAAAACTTTTAGTGGATTTCTACTTATTTTATTAAATATCATCTCCACCAAACAGGACAAGCTTGCATCTGTTATAGTTTTGGAGAAAAATGTGTTAATTTCATTTATGCGCGAAATGCCTTAGAATTGGCTTTTAAGAGCATTTGAAGCATGGAGACGATTATCTCGGGAGTGCAAGATAACCAAACAAAACTTTTAGTGGATTTCTATTTATTTTATTAAATATCATCCCCACCAAACAGGACAAGCTTGCATCTGTTATAGTTTTGGAGAAAAATGTGTTCATTTCATTTATGCGCGAAATGCCTTAAAAATGGCTTTTAAGAGCATTTAAAGCATAGAGACGATTATCTCGAGATTGCAAGATAACCAAACAAAACTTTTAGTGGATTTCTACTTATTTTATTAAATATCATCTCCACCAAACAGGACAAGCTTGCATCTGTTATAGTTTTGGAGAAAAATGTGTTCATTTCATTTATGAGCGAAATGCCTTAGAATTGGCTTTTAAGAGCATTTAAAGCATAGAGACGATTATCTCGAGATTGCAAGATAACCAAACAAAACTTTTAGTGGATTTCTACTTATTTTATTAAATATCATCTCCACCAAACAGGACAAGCTTGCATCTGTTATAGTTTTGGAGAAAAATGTGTTCATTTCATGTATGCGCGAAATGCCTTAGAATTGGCTTTTAAGAGCATTTGAAGCATGGAGACGATTATCTCGGAATTGCAAGATAACCAAACAAAACTTTTAGTGGATTTCTACTTATTTTATTAAATATCATCTCCACCAAACAGGACAAGCTTGCATCTGTTATAGTTTTGGAGAAAAATGTGTTCATTTCATTTATGCGCGAAATGCCTTAGAATTGGCTTTTAAGAGCATTTGAAGCATGGAGACGATTATCTCGGGATTGCAAGATAAACAAACAAAACTTTTAGTGGATTTCTACTTATTTTATTAAATATCATCTCCACCAAACAGGACAAGCTTGCATCTGTTATAGTTTTGGAGAAAAATGTGTTCATTTCATTTATGCGCGAAATGCCTTAGAATTGGCTTTGAAGAGCATTTGAAGCATGGAGACGATTATCTCGGGATTGCAAGATAACCAAACAAAACTTTTAGTGGATTTCTACTTATTTTATTAAATATCATCTCCACCAAACAGGACAAGCTTGCATCTGTTATAGTCTTGGAGAAAAATGTGTTCATTTCATGTATGCGCGAAATGCCTTAAAAATGGCTTTAAAATGGATTTGGAGCATGGAGACGATTATCTCGGGATTGCAAGATAACCAAACAAAACTTTTAGTGGATTTCTACTTATTTTATTAAATATCATCTCCACCAAACAGGACAAGCTTGCATCTGTTATAGTTTTGGAGAAAAATGTGTTCATTTCATGTATGCGCGAAATGCCTTAAAAATGGCTTTAAAATGGATTTGGAGCATGGAGACGATTATCTCGGGATTGCAAGATAACCAAACAAAACTTTTAGTGGATTTCTACTTATTTTATTAAATATCATCTCCACCAAACAGGACAAGCTTGCATCTGTTATAGTTTTGGAGAAAAATGTGTTCATTTCATGTATGCGCGAAATGCCTTAAAAATGGCTTTAAAATGGATTTGGAGCATGGAGACGATTATCTCGGGATTGCAAGATAACCAAACAAAACTTTTAGTGGATTTCTACTTATTTTATTAAATATCATCTCCACCAAACAGGACAAGCTTGCATCTGTTATAGTTTTGGAGAAAAATGTGTTCATTTCATGTATGCGCGAAATGCCTTAAAAATGGCTTTAAAATGGATTTGGAGCATGGAGACGATTATCTCGGGATTGCAAGATAACCAAACAAAACTTTTAGTGGATTTCTACTTATTTTATTAAATATCATCTCCACCAAACAGGACAAGCTTGCATCTGTTATAGTTTTGGAGAAAAATGTGTTCATTTCATGTATGCGCGAAATGCCTTAAAAATGGCTTTAAAATGGATTTGGAGCATGGAGACGATTATCTCGGGATTGCAAGATAACCAAACAAAACTTTTAGTGGATTTCTACTTATTTTATTAAATATCATCTCCACCAAACAGGACAAGCTTGCATCTGTTATAGTTTTGGAGAAAAATGTGTTCATTTCATGTATGCGCGAAATGCCTTAAAAATGGCTTTAAAATGGATTTGGAGCATGGAGACGATTATCTCGGGATTGCAAGATAACCAAACAAAACTTTTAGTGGATTTCTACTTATTTTATTAAATATCATCTCCACCAAACAGGACAAGCTTGCATCTGTTATAGTTTTGGAGAAAAATGTGTTCATTTCATGTATGCGCGAAATGCCTTAAAAATGGCTTTAAAATGGATTTGGAGCATGGAGACGATTATCTCGGGATTGCAAGATAACAAAACAAAACTTTTAGTGGATTTCTACTTATTTTATTAAATATCATCTCCACCAAACAGGACAAGCTTGCATGTGTTATAGTTTTGGAGAAAAATGTGTTCATTTCATGTATGCGCAAAATGCCTTAAAAATGGCTTTAAAATGGATTTGGAGCATGGAGACGATTATCTCAGGATGGCAATATAAACAAACGAAACTTTTAGTAGATTTCTACTTATTTTATTAAATATTATCTCCACCAAACAGGACAAGCTTGCATCTGTTATAGTTTTGGAGAAAAATGTGTTCATTTCATGTATGCGCGAAATGCCTTAAAAATGGCTTTAAAATGGATTTGGAGCATGGAGACGATTATCTCGGGATTGCAAGATAACCAAACAAAACTTTTAGTGGATTTCTACTTATTTTATTAAATATCATCTCCACCAAACAGGACAAGCTTGCATCTGTTATAGTTTTGGAGAAAAATGTGTTCATTTCATGTATGCGCGAAATGCCTTAAAAATGGCTTTAAAATGGATTTGGAGCATGGAGACGATTATCTCGGGATTGCAAGATAACCAAACAAAACTTTTAGTGGATTTCTACTTATTTTATTAAATATCATCTCCACCAAACAGGACAAGCTTGCATCTGTTATAGTTTTGGAGAAAAATGTGTTCATTTCATGTATGCGCGAAATGCCTTAAAAATGGCTTTAAAATGGATTTGGAGCATGGAGACGATTATCTCGGGATTGCAAGATAACCAAACAAAACTTTTAGTGGATTTCTACTTATTTTATTAAATATCATCTCCACCAAACAGGACAAGCTTGCATCTGTTTTAGTTTTGGAGAAAAATGTGTTCATTTCATGTATGCGCGAAATGCCTTAAAAATGGCTTTAAAATGGATTTGGAGCATGGAGACGATTATCTCGGGATTGCAATATAACCAAACAAAACTTTTAGTGGATTTCTACTTATTTTATTAAATATCATCTCCACCAAACAGGACAAGCTTGCATCTGTTATAGTTTTGGAGAAAAATGTGTTCATTTCATGTATGCGCAAAATGCCTTTGAAATGGCTTTAAAATGGATTTGGAGCATGGAGACGATTATCTCGGGATTGCAAGATAACCAAACAAAACTTTTAGTGGATTTCTACTTATTTTATTAAATATCATCTCCACCAAACAGGACAAGCTTGCATCTGTTATAGTTTTGGAGAAAAATGTGTTCATTTCATGTATGCGCGAAATGCCTTAAAAATGGCTTTAAAATGGATTTGGAGCATGGAGACGATTATCTCGGGATTGCAAGATAACCAAACAAAACTTTTAGTGTATTTCTACTTATTTTATTAAATATCATCTCCACCAAACAGGACAAGTTGCATCTGTTATAGTTTTGGAGAAAAATGTGTTCATTTCATGTATGCGCGAAATGCCTTAAAAATGGCTTTAAAATGGATTTGGAGCATGGAGACGATTATCTCGGGATTGCAAGATAACCAAACAAAACTTTTAGTGGATTTCTACTTATTTTATTAAATATCATCTCCACCAAACAGGACAAGCTTGCATCTGTTATAGTTTTGGAGAAAAATGTGTTCATTTCATGTATGCGCGAAATGCCTTAAAAATGGCTTTAAAATGGATTTGGAGCATGGAGACGATTATCTCGGGATTGCAAGATAACCAAACAAAACTTTTAGTGGATTTCTACTTATTTTATTAAATATCATCTCCACCAAACAGGACAAGCTTGCATCTATTATAGTTTTGGAGAAAAATGTGTTCATTTCATGTATGCGCGAAATGCCTTAAAAATGGCTTTAAAATGGATTTGGAGCATGGAGACGATTATCTCGGGATTGCAAGATAACCAAACAAAACTTTTAGTGGATTTCTACTTATTTTATTAAATATCATCTCCACCAAACAGGACAAGCTTGCATCTGTTATAGTTTTGGAGAAAAATGTGTTCATTTCATGTATGCGCGAAATGCCTTAAAAATGGCTTTAAAATGGATTTGGAGCATGGAGACGATTATCTCGGGATTGCAATATAACTAAACAAAACTTTTAGTGGATTTCTACTTATTTTATTAAATATCATCTCCACCAAACAGGACAAGCTTGCATCTGTTATAGTTTTGGAGAAAAATGTGTTCATTTCATGTATGCGCGAAATGCCTTAAAAATGGCTTTAAAATGGATTTGGAGCATGGAGACGATTATCTCGGGATTGCAAGATAACCAAACAAAACTTTTAGTGGATTTCTACTTATTTTATTAAATATCATCTCCACCAAACAGGACAAGCTTGCATCTGTTATAGTTTTGGAGAAAAATGTGTTCATTTCATGTATGCGCGAAATGCCTTAAAAATGGCTTTAAAATGGATTTGGAGCATGGAGACGATTATCTCGGGATTGCAAGATAACCAAACAAAACTTTTAGTGGATTTCTACTTATTTTATTAAATATCATCTCCACCAAACAGGACAAGCTTGCATCTGTTATAGTTTTGGAGAAAAATGTGTTCATTTCATGTATGCGCGAAATGCCTTAAAAATGGCTTTAAAATGGATTTGGAGCATGGAGACGATTATCTCGGGATTGCAAGATAACCAAACAAAACTTTTAGTGGATTTCTACTTATTTTATTAAATATCATCTCCACCAAACAGGACAAGCTTGCATCTGTTATAGTTTTGGAGAAAAATGTGTTCATTTCATGTATGCGCGAAATGCCTTAAAAATGGCTTTAAAATGGATTTTGAGCATGGAGACGATTATCTCGGGATTGCAATATAACCAAACAAAACTTTTAGTGGATTTCTACTTATTTTATTAAATATCATCTCCACCAAACAGGACAAGCTTGCATCTGTTATAGTTTTGGAGAAAAATGTGTTCATTTCATGTATGCGCGAAATGCCTTAAAAATGGCTTTAAAATGGATTTGGAGCATGGAGACGATTATCTCGGGATTGCAAGATAACCAAACAAAACTTTTAGTGGATTTCTACTTATTTTATTAAATATCATCTCCACCAAACAGGACAAGCTTGCATCTGTTATAGTTTTGGAGAAAAATGTGTTCATTTCATGTATGCGCGAAATGCCTTAAAAATGGCTTTAAAATGGATTTGGAGCATGGAGACGATTATCTCGGGATTGCAAGATAACCAAACAAAACTTTTAGTGGATTTCTACTTATTTTATTAAATATCATCTCCACCAAACAGGACAAGCTTGCATCTGTTATAGTTTTGGAGAAAAATGTGTTCATTTCATGTATGCGCGAAATGCCTTAAAAATGGCTTTAAAATGGATTTGGAGCATGGAGACGATTATCTCGGGATTGCAAGATAACCAAACAAAACTTTTAGTGGATTTCTACTTATTTTATTAAATATCATCTCCACCAAACAGGACAAGCTTGCATCTGTTATAGTTTTGGAGAAAAATGTGTTCATTTCATGTATGCGCAAAATGCCTTAAAAATGGCTTTAAAATGGATTTGGAGCATGGAGACGATTATCTCAGGATGGCAATATAAACAAACGAAACTTTTAGTAGATTTCTACTTATTTTATTAAATATTATCTCCACCAAACAGGACAAGCTTGCATCTGTTATAGTTTTGGAGAAAAATGTGTTCATTTCATGTATGCGCGAAATGCCTTAAAAATGGCTTTAAAATGGATTTGGAGCATGGAGACGATTATCTCGGGATTGCAAGATAACCAAACAAAACTTTTAGTGGATTTCTACTTATTTTATTAAATATCATCTCCACCAAACAGGACAAGCTTGCATCTGTTATAGTTTTGTAGAAAAATGTGTTCATTTCATGTATGCGCGAAATGCCTTAAAAATGGCTTTAAAATGGATTTGGAGCATGGAGACGATTATCTCGGGATTGCAAGATAACCAAACAAAACTTTTAGTGGATTTCTACTTATTTTATTAAATATCATCTCCACCAAACAGGACAAGCTTGCATCTATTATAGTTTTGGAGAAAAATGTGTTCATTTCATGTATGCGCGAAATGCCTTAAAAATGGCTTTAAAATGGATTTGGAGCATGGAGACGATTATCTCGGGATTGCAAGATAACCAAACAAAACTTTTAGTGGATTTCTACTTATTTTATTAAATATCATCTCCACCAAACAGGACAAGCTTGCATCTGTTATAGTTTTGGAGAAAAATGTGTTCATTTCATGTATGCGCGAAATGCCTTAAAAATGGCTTTAAAATGGATTTGGAGCATGGAGACGATTATCTCGGGATTGCAATATAACTAAACAAAACTTTTAGTGGATTTCTACTTATTTTATTAAATATCATCTCCACCAAACAGGACAAGCTTGCATCTGTTATAGTTTTGTAGAAAAATGTGTTCATTTCATGTATGCGCGAAATGCCTTAAAAATGGCTTTAAAATGGATTTGGAGCATGGAGACGATTATCTCGGGATTGCAAGATAACCAAACAAAACTTTTAGTGGATTTCTACTTATTTTATTAAATATCATCTCCACCAAACAGGACAAGCTTGCATCTGTTATAGTTTTGGAGAAAAATGTGTTCATTTCATGTATGCGCGAAATGCCTTAAAAATGGCTTTAAAATGGATTTGGAGCATGGAGACGATTATCTCGGGATTGCAAGATAACCAAACAAAACTTTTAGTGGATTTCTACTTATTTTATTAAATATCATCTCCACCAAACAGGACAAGCTTGCATCTGTTATAGTTTTGGAGAAAAATGTGTTCATTTCATGTATGCGCGAAATGCCTTAAAAATGGCTTTAAAATGGATTTGGAGCATGAAGACGATTATCTCGGGATTGCAAGATAACCAAACAAAACTTTTAGTGGATTTCTACTTATTTTATTAAATATCATCTCCACCAAACAGGACAAGCTTGCATCTGTTATAGTTTTGGAGAAAAATGTGTTCATTTCATGTATGCGCGAAATGCCTTAAAAATGGCTTTAAAATGGATTTGGAGCATGGAGACGATTATCTCGGGATTGCAAGATAACCAAACAAAACTTTTAGTGGATTTCTACTTATTTTATTAAATATCATCTCCACCAAACAGGACAAGCTTGCATCTGTTATAGTTTTGGAGAAAAATGTGTTCATTTCATGTATGCGCGAAATGCCTTAAAAATGGCTTTAAAATGGATTTTGAGCATGGAGACGATTATCTCGGGATTGCAATATAACCAAACAAAACTTTTAGTGGATTTCTACTTATTTTATTAAATATCATCTCCACCAAACAGGACAAGCTTGCATCTGTTATAGTTTTGGAGAAAAATGTGTTCATTTCATGTATGCGCGAAATGCCTTAAAAATGGCTTTAAAATGGATTTGGAGCATGGAGACGATTATCTCGGGATTGCAAGATAACCAAACAAAACTTTTAGTGGATTTCTACTTATTTTATTAAATATCATCTCCACCAAACAGGACAAGCTTGCATCTGTTATAGTTTTGGAGAAAAATGTGTTCATTTCATGTATGCGCGAAATGCCTTAAAAATGGCTTTAAAATGGATTTGGAGCATGGAGACGATTATCTCGGGATTGCAAGATAACCAAACAAAACTTTTAGTGGATTTCTACTTATTTTATTAAATATCATCTCCACCAAACAGGACAAGCTTGCATCTGTTATAGTTTTGGAGAAAAATGTGTTCATTTCATGTATGCGCGAAATGCCTTAAAAATGGCTTTAAAATGGATTTGGAGCATGGAGACGATTATCTCGGGATTGCAAGATAACCAAACAAAACTTTTAGTGGATTTCTACTTATTTTATTAAATATCATCTCCACCAAACAGGACAAGCTTGCATCTGTTATAGTTTTGGAGAAAAATGTGTTCATTTCATGTATGCGCAAATGCCTTAAAAATGGCTTTAAAATGGATTTGGAGCATGGAGACGATTATCTCAGGATGGCAATATAAACAAACGAAACTTTTAGTAGATTTCTACTTATTTTATTAAATATTATCTCCACCAAACAGGACAAGCTTGCATCTGTTATAGTTTTGGAGAAAAATGTGTTCATTTCATGTATGCGCGAAATGCCTTAAAAATGGCTTTAAAATGGATTTGGAGCATGGAGACGATTATCTCGGGATTGCAAGATAACCAAACAAAACTTTTAGTGGATTTCTACTTATTTTATTAAATATCATCTCCACCAAACAGGACAAGCTTGCATCTGTTATAGTTTTGGAGAAAAATGTGTTCATTTCATGTATGCGCGAAATGCCTTAAAAATGGCTTTAAAATGGATTTGGAGCATGGAGACGATTATCTCGGGATTGCAAGATAACCAAACAAAACTTTTAGTGGATTTCTACTTATTTTATTAAATATCATCTCCACCAAACAGGACAAGCTTGCATCTGTTATAGTTTTGGAGAAAAATGTGTTCATTTCATGTATGCGCGAAATGCCTTAAAAATGGCTTTAAAATGGATTTGGAGCATGGAGACGATTATCTCGGGATTGCAAGATAACCAAACAAAACTTTTAGTGGATTTCTACTTATTTTATTAAATATCATCTCCACCAAACAGGACAAGCTTGCATCTGTTATAGTTTTGGAGAAAAATGTGTTCATTTCATGTATGCGCGAAATGCCTTAAAAATGGCTTTAAAATGGATTTGGAGCATGGAGACGATTATCTCGGGATTGCAAGATAACCAAACAAAACTTTTAGTGGATTTCTACTTATTTTATTAAATATCATCTCCACCAAACAGGACAAGCTTGCATCTGTTATAGTTTTGGAGAAAAATGTGTTCATTTCATGTATGCGCGAAATGCCTTAAAAATGGCTTTAAAATGGATTTGGAGCATGGAGACGATTATCTCGGGATTGCAATATAACCAAACAAAACTTTTAGTGGATTTCTACTTATTTTATTAAATATCATCTCCACCAAACAGGACAAGCTTGCATCTGTTATAGTTTTGGAGAAAAATGTGTTCATTTCATGTATGCGCGAAATGCCTTAAAAATGGCTTTAAAATGGATTTGGAGCATGGAGACGATTATCTCGGGATTGCAAGATAACCAAACAAAACTTTTAGTGGATTTCTACTTATTTTATTAAATATCATCTCCACCAAACAGGACAAGCTTGCATCTGTTATAGTTTTGGAGAAAAATGTGTTCATTTCATGTATGCGCGAAATGCCTTAAAAATGGCTTTAAAATGGATTTGGAGCATGGAGACGATTATCTCGGGATTGCAAGATAACCAAACAAAACTTTTAGTGGATTTCTACTTATTTTATTAAATATCATCTCCACCAAACAGGACAAGCTTGCATCTGTTATAGTTTTGGAGAAAAATGTGTTCATTTCATGTATGCGCGAAATGCCTTAAAAATGGCTTTAAAATGGATTTGGAGCATGGAGACGATTATCTCGGGATTGCAAGATAACCAAACAAAACTTTTAGTGGATTTCTACTTATTTTATTAAATATCATCTCCACCAAACAGGACAAGCTTGCATCTGTTATAGTTTTGGAGAAAAATGTGTTCATTTCATGTATGCGCGAAATGCCTTAAAAATGGCTTTAAAATGGATTTGGAGCATGGAGACGATTATCTCGGGATTGCAAGATAACCAAACAAAACTTTTAGTGGATTTCTACTTATTTTATTAAATATCATCTCCACCAAACAGGACAAGCTTGCATCTGTTATAGTTTTGGAGAAAAATGTGTTCATTTCATGTATGCGCGAAATGCCTTAAAAATGGCTTTAAAATGGATTTTGAGCATGGAGACGATTATCTCGGGATTGCAATATAACCAAACAAAACTTTTAGTGGATTTCTACTTATTTTATTAAATATCATCTCCACCAAACAGGACAAGCTTGCATCTGTTATAGTTTTGGAGAAAAATGTGTTCATTTCATGTATGCGCGAAATGCCTTAAAAATGGCTTTAAAATGGATTTGGAGCATGGAGACGATTATCTCGGGATTGCAAGATAACCAAACAAAACTTTTAGTGGATTTCTACTTATTTTATTAAATATCATCTCCACCAAACAGGACAAGCTTGCATCTGTTATAGTTTTGGAGAAAAATGTGTTCATTTCATGTATGCGCGAAATGCCTTAAAAATGGCTTTAAAATGGATTTGGAGCATGGAGACGATTATCTCGGGATTGCAAGATAACCAAACAAAACTTTTAGTGGATTTCTACTTATTTTATTAAATATCATCTCCACCAAACAGGACAAGCTTGCATCTGTTATAGGTTTTGGAGAAAAATGTGTTCATTTCATGTATGCGCGAAATGCCTTAAAAATGGCTTAAAATGGATTTGGAGCATGGAGACGATTATCTCGGGATTGCAAGATAACCAAACAAAACTTTTAGTGGGATTTCTACTTATTTATTAAATATCATCTCCACCAAACAGGACAAGCTTGCATCTGTTATAGTTTTGGAGAAAAATGTGTTCATTTCATGTATGCGCGAAATGCCTTAGAATTGGCTTTTAAGAGCATTTGAAGCATGGAGACGATTATCTCGGGATTGCAAGATAACCAAACAAAACTTTTAGTGGATTTCTACTTATTTTATTAAATATCATCTCCACCAAACAGGACAAGCTTGCATCTGTTATAGTTTTGGAGAAAAAGGTGTTCATTTCATTTATGCGCGAAATGCCTTAGAATTGGCTTTTAAGAGCATTTGAAGCATGGAGACGATTATCTCGGGATTGCAAGATAACCAAACAAAACTTTTAGTGGATTTCTACTTATTTTATTAAATATCATCTCCACCAAACAGGACAAGCTTGCATCTGTTATAGTTTTGGAGAAAAATGTGTTCATTTCATTTATGCGCGAAATGCCTTAGAATTGGCTTTTAAGAGCATTTGAAGCATGGAGACGATTATCTCGGGATTGCAAGATAACCAAACAAAACTTTTAGTGGATTTCTATTTATTTTATTAAATATCATCCCCACCAAACAGGACAAGCTTGCATCTGTTATAGTTTTGGAGAAAAATGTGTTCATTTCATTTATGCGCGAAATGCCTTAAAAATGGCTTTTAAGAGCATTTAAAGCATAGAGACGATTATCTCGAGATTGCAAGATAACCAAACAAAACTTTTAGTGGATTTCTACTTATTTTATTCAATATCATCTCCACCAAACAGGACAAGCTTGCATCTGTTATAGTTTTGGAGAAAAATGTGTTCATTTCATTTATGCGCGAAATGCCTTAGAATTGGCTTTTAAGAGCATTTGAAGCATGGAGACGATTATCTCGGGATTGCAAGATAACCAAACAAAACTTTTAGTGGATTTCTATTTATTTTATTAAATATCATCCCCACCAAACAGGACAAGCTTGCATCTGTTATAGTTTTGGAGAAAAATGTGTTCATTTCATTTATGCGCGAAATGCCTTAAAAATGGCTTTTAAGAGCATTTAAAGCATAGAGACGATTATCTCGAGATTGCAAGATAAACAAACAAAACTTTTAGTGGATTTCTACTTATTTTATTAAATATCATCTCCACCAAACAGGACAAGCTTGCATCTGTTATAGTTTTGGAGAAAAATGTGTTCATTTCATTTATGCGCGAAATGCCTTAGAATTGGCTTTTAAGAGCATTTAAAGCATAGAGACGATTATCTCGAGATTGCAAGATAACCAAACAAAACTTTTAGTGGATTTCTACTTATTTTATTAAATATCATCTCCACCAAACAGGACAAGCTTGCATCTGTTATAGTTTTGGAGAAAAATGTGTTCATTTTATTTATGCGCGAAATGCCTTAGAATTGGCTTTTAAGAGCATTTGAAGCATGGAGACGATTATCTTGGAATTGCAAGATAACCAAACAAAACTTTTAGTGGATTTCTACTTATTTTATTAAATATCATCTCCACCAAACAGGACAAGCTTGCATCTGTTATAGTTTTGGAGAAAAATGTGTTCATTTCATTTATGCGCGAAATGCCTTAGAATTGGCTTTTAAGAGCATTTGAAGCATGGAGACGATTATCTCGGGATTGCAAGATAACCAAACAAAACTTTTAGTGGATTTCTACTTATTTTATTAAATATCATCTCCACCAAACAGGACAAGCTTGCATCTGTTATAGTTTTGGAGAAAAATGTGTTAATTTCATTTATGCGCGAAATGCCTTAGAATTGGCTTTTAAGAGCATTTGAAGCATGGAGACGATTATCTCGGGAGTGCAAGATAACCAAACAAAACTTTTAGTGGATTTCTATTTATTTTATTAAATATCATCCCCACCAAACAGGACAAGCTTGCATCTGTTATAGTTTTGGAGAAAAATGTGTTCATTTCATTTATGCGCGAAATGCCTTAAAAATGGCTTTTAAGAGCATTTAAAGCATAGAGACGATTATCTCGAGATTGCAAGATAACCAAACAAAACGTTTAGTGGATTTCTACTTATTTTATTAAATATCATCTCCACCAAACAGGACAAGCTTGCATCTGTTATAGTTTTGGAGAAAAATGTGTTCATTTCATTTATGAGCGAAATGCCTTAGAATTGGCTTTTAAGAGCATTTAAAGCATAGAGACGATTATCTCGAGATTGCAAGATAACCAAACAAAACTTTTAGTGGATTTCTACTTATTTTATTAAATATCATCTCCACCAAACAGGACAAGCTTGCATCTGTTATAGTTTTGGAGAAAAATGTGTTCATTTCATGTATGCGCGAAATGCCTTAGAATTGGCTTTTAAGAGCATTTGAAGCATGGAGACGATTATCTCGGAATTGCAAGATAACCAAACAAAACTTTTAGTGGATTTCTACTTATTTTATTAAATATCATCTCCACCAAACAGGACAAGCTTGCATCTGTTATAGTTTTGGAGAAAAATGTGTTCATTTCATTTATGCGCGAAATGCCTTAGAATTGGCTTTTAAGAGCATTTGAAGCATGGAGACGATTATCTCGGGATTGCAAGATAAACAAACAAAACTTTTAGTGGATTTCTACTTATTTTATTAAATATCATCTCCACCAAACAGGACAAGCTTGCATCTGTTATAGTTTTGGAGAAAAATGTGTTCATTTCATTTATGCGCGAAATGCCTTAGAATTGGCTTTGAAGAGCATTTGAAGCATGGAGACGATTATCTCGGGATTGCAAGATAACCAAACAAAACTTTTAGTGGATTTCTACTTATTTTATTAAATATCATCTCCACCAAACAGGACAAGCTTGCATCTGTTATAGTTTTGGAGAAAAATGTGTTCATTTCATGTATGCGCGAAATGCCTTAAAAATGGCTTTAAAATGGATTTGGAGCATGGAGACGATTATCTCGGGATTGCAAGATAACCAAACAAAACTTTTAGTGGATTTCTACTTATTTTATTAAATATCATCTCCACCAAACAGGACAAGCTTGCATCTGTTATAGTTTTGGAGAAAAATGTGTTCATTTCATGTATGCGCGAAATGCCTTAAAAATGGCTTTAAAATGGATTTGGAGCATGGAGACGATTATCTCGGGATTGCAAGATAACCAAACAAAACTTTTAGTGGATTTCTACTTATTTTATTAAATATCATCTCCACCAAACAGGACAAGCTTGCATCTGTTATAGTTTTGGAGAAAAATGTGTTCATTTCATGTATGCGCGAAATGCCTTAAAAATGGCTTTAAAATGGATTTGGAGCATGGAGACGATTATCTCGGGATTGCAAGATAACCAAACAAAACTTTTAGTGGATTTCTACTTATTTTATTAAATATCATCTCCACCAAACAGGACAAGCTTGCATCTGTTATAGTTTTGGAGAAAAATGTGTTCATTTCATGTATGCGCGAAATGCCTTAAAAATGGCTTTAAAATGGATTTGGAGCATGGAGACGATTATCTCGGGATTGCAAGATAACCAAACAAAACTTTTAGTGGATTTCTACTTATTTTATTAAATATCATCTCCACCAAACAGGACAAGCTTGCATCTGTTATAGTTTTGGAGAAAAATGTGTTCATTTCATGTATGCGCGAAATGCCTTAAAAATGGCTTTAAAATGGATTTGGAGCATGGAGACGATTATCTCGGGATTGCAAGATAACCAAACAAAACTTTTAGTGGATTTCTACTTATTTTATTAAATATCATCTCCACCAAACAGGACAAGCTTGCATCTGTTATAGTTTTGGAGAAAAATGTGTTCATTTCATGTATGCGCGAAATGCCTTAAAAATGGCTTTAAAATGGATTTGGAGCATGGAGACGATTATCTCGGGATTGCAAGATAACCAAACAAAACTTTTAGTGGATTTCTACTTATTTTATTAAATATCATCTCCACCAAACAGGACAAGCTTGCATCTGTTATAGTTTTGGAGAAAAATGTGTTCATTTCATGTATGCGCGAAATGCCTTAAAAATGGCTTTAAAATGGATTTGGAGCATGGAGACGATTATCTCGGGATTGCAAGATAACAAAACAAAACTTTTAGTGGATTTCTACTTATTTTATTAAATATCATCTCCACCAAACAGGACAAGCTTGCATGTGTTATAGTTTTGGAGAAAAATGTGTTCATTTCATGTATGCGCAAAATGCCTTAAAAATGGCTTTAAAATGGATTTGGAGCATGGAGACGATTATCTCAGGATGGCAATATAAACAAACGAAACTTTTAGTAGATTTCTACTTATTTTATTAAATATTATCTCCACCAAACAGGACAAGCTTGCATCTGTTATAGTTTTGGAGAAAAATGTGTTCATTTCATGTATGCGCGAAATGCCTTAAAAATGGCTTTAAAATGGATTTGGAGCATGGAGACGATTATCTCGGGATTGCAAGATAACCAAACAAAACTTTTAGTGGATTTCTACTTATTTTATTAAATATCATCTCCACCAAACAGGACAAGCTTGCATCTGTTATAGTTTTGGAGAAAAATGTGTTCATTTCATGTATGCGCGAAATGCCTTAAAAATGGCTTTAAAATGGATTTGGAGCATGGAGACGATTATCTCGGGATTGCAAGATAACCAAACAAAACTTTTAGTGGATTTCTACTTATTTTATTAAATATCATCTCCACCAAACAGGACAAGCTTGCATCTGTTATAGTTTTGGAGAAAAATGTGTTCATTTCATGTATGCGCGAAATGCCTTAAAAATGGCTTTAAAATGGATTTGGAGCATGGAGACGATTATCTCGGGATTGCAAGATAACCAAACAAAACTTTTAGTGGATTTCTACTTATTTTATTAAATATCATCTCCACCAAACAGGACAAGCTTGCATCTGTTAAAGTTTTGGAGAAAAATGTGTTCATTTCATGTATGCGCGAAATGCCTTAAAAATGGCTTTAAAATGGATTTGGAGCATGGAGACGATTATCTCGGGATTGCAAGATAACCAAACAAAACTTTTAGTGGATTTCTACTTATTTTATTAAATATCATCTCCACCAAACAGGACAAGCTTGCATCTGTTATAGTTTTGGAGAAAAATGTGTTCATTTCATGAATGCGCGAAATGCCTTAAAAATGGCTTTAAAATGGATTTGGAGCATGGAGACGATTATCTCGGGATTGCAAGATAACCAAACAAAACTTTTAGTGGATTTCTACTTATTTTATTAAATATCATCTCCACCAAACAGGACAAGCTTGCATCTGTTATAGTTTTGGAGAAAAATGTGTTCATTTCATGTATGCGCGAAATGCCTTAAAAATGGCTTTAAAATGGATTTGGAGCATGGAGACGATTATCTCGGGATTGCAATATAGCCAAACAAAACTTTTAGTGGATTTCTACTTATTTTATTAAATATCATCTCCACCAAACAGGACAAGCTTGCATCTGTTATAGTTTTGGAGAAAAATGTGTTCATTTCATGTATGCGCGAAATGCCTTAAAAGTGACTTTAAAATGGATTTGGAGCATGGAGACGATTATCTCGGGATTGCAAGATAACCAAACAAAACTTTTAGTGGATTTCTACTTATTTTATTAAATATCATCTCCACCAAACAGGACAAGCTTGCATCTGTTATAGTTTTGGAGAAAAATGTGTTCATTTCATGTATGCGCGAAATGCCTTAAAAATGGCTTTAAAATGGATTTGGAGCATGGAGACGATTATCTCGGGATTGCAAGATAACCAAACAAAACTTTTAGTGGATTTCTACTTATTTTATTAAATATCATCTCCACCAAACAGGACAAGCTTGCATCTGTTATAGTTTTGGAGAAAAATGTGTTCATTTCATGTATGCGCGAAATGCCTTAAAAATGGCTTTAAAATGGATTTGGAGCATGGAGACGATTATCTCGGGATTGCAATATAACCAAACAAAACTTTTAGTGGATTTCTACTTATTTTATTAAATATCATCTCCACCAAACAGGACAAGCTTGCATCTGTTATAGTTTTGGAGAAAAATGTGTTCATTTCATGTATGCGCGAAATGCCTTAAAAATGGCTTTAAAATGGATTTGGAGCATGGAGACGATTATCTCGGGATTGCAAGATAACCAAACAAAACGTTTAGTGGATTTCTACTTATTTTATTAAATATCATCTCCACCAAACAGGACAAACTTGCATCTGTTATAGTTTTGGAGAAAAATGTGTTCATTTCATGTATGCGCGAAATGCCTTAAAAATGGCTTTAAAATGGATTTGGAGCATGGAGACGATTATCTCGGGATTGCAAGATAACCAAACAAAACTTTTAGTGGATTTCTACTTATTTTATTAAATATCATCTCCACCAAACAGGACAAGCTTGCATCTGTTATAGTTTTGGAGAAAAATGTGTTCATTTCATGTATGCGCGAAATGCCTTAAAAATGGCTTTAAAATGGATTTGGAGCATGGAGACGATTATCTCGGGATTGCAAGATAACTAAACAAAACTTTTAGTGGATTTCTACTTATTTTATTAAATATCATCTCCACCAAACAGGACAAGCTTGCATGTGTTATAGTTTTGGAGAAAAATGTGTTAATTTCATGTATGCGCAAAATGCCTTTGAAATGGCTTTAAAATGGATTTGGAGCATGGAGACGATTATCTCGGGATTGCAAGATAACCAAACAAAACTTTTAGTGGATTTCTACTTATTTTATTAAATATCATCTCCACCAAACAGGACAAGCTTGCATCTGTTATAGTTTTGGAGAAAAATGTGTTCATTTCATGTATGCGCGAAATGCCTTAAAAATGGCTTTAAAATGGATTTGGAGCATGGAGACGATTATCTCGGGATTGCAAGATAACCAAACAAAACTTTTAGTGGATTTCTACTTATTTTATTAAATATCATCTCCACCATACAGGACAAGCTTGCATCTGTTATAGTTTTGGAGAAAAATGTGTTCATTTCATGTATGCGCGAAATGCCTTAAAAATGGCTTTAAAATGGATTTGGAGCATGGAGACGATTATCTCGGGATTGCAAGATAACCAAACAAAACTTTTAGTGGATTTCTACTTATTTTATTAAATATCATCTCCACCAAACAGGACAAGCTTGCATCTGTTATAGTTTTGGAGAAAAATGTGTTCATTTCATGTATGCGCGAAATGCCTTAAAAATGGCTTTAAAATGGATTTGGAGCATGGAGACGATTATCTCGGGATTGCAAGATAACCAAACAAAACTTTTAGTGGATTTCTACTTATTTTATTAAATATCATCTCCACCAAACAGGACAAGCTTGCATCTGTTATAGTTTTGGAGAAAAATGTGTTCATTTCATGTATGCGCGAAATGCCTTAAAAATGGCTTTAAAATGGATTTGGAGCATGGAGACGATTATCTCGGGATTGCAAGATAACCAAACAAAACTTTTAGTGGATTTCTACTTATTTTATTAAATATCATCTCCACCAAACAGGACAAGCTTGCATCTGTTATAGTTTTGGAGAAAAATGTGTTCATTTCATGTATGCGCGAAATGCCTTAAAAATGGCTTTAAAATGGATTTGGAGCATGGAGACGATTATCTCGGGATTGCAAGATAACCAAACAAAACTTTTAGTGGATTTCTACTTATTTTATTAAATATCATCTCCACCAAACAGGACAAGCTTGCATCTGTTTTAGTTTTGGAGAAAAATGTGTTCATTTCATGTATGCGCGAAATGCCTTAAAAATGGCTTTAAAATGGATTTGGAGCATGGAGACGATTATCTCGGGATTGCAATATAACCAAACAAAACTTTTAGTGGATTTCTACTTATTTTATTAAATATCATCTCCACCAAACAGGACAAGCTTGCATCTGTTATAGTTTTGGAGAAAAATGTGTTCATTTCATGTATGCGCAAAATGCCTTTGAAATGGCTTTAAAATGGATTTGGAGCATGGAGACGATTATCTCGGGATTGCAAGATAACCAAACAAAACTTTTAGTGGATTTCTACTTATTTTATTAAATATCATCTCCACCAAACAGGACAAGCTTGCATCTGTTATAGTTTTGGAGAAAAATGTGTTCATTTCATGTATGCGCGAAATGCCTTAGAATTGGCTTTTAAGAGCATTTGAAGCATGGAGACGATTATCTCGGAATTGCAAGATAACCAAACAAAACTTTTAGTGGATTTCTACTTATTTTATTAAATATCATCTCCACCAAACAGGACAAGCTTGCATCTGTTATAGTTTTGGAGAAAAATGTGTTCATTTCATTTATGCGCAAAATGCCTTAGAATTGGCTTTTAAGAGCATTTGAAGCATGGAGACGATTATCTCGGGATTGCAAGATAACCAAACAAAACTTTTAGTGGATTTCTACTTATTTTATTAAATATCATCTCCACCAAACAGGACAAGCTTGCATCTGTTATAGTTTTGGAGAAAAATGTGTTCATTTCATGTATGCGCGAAATGCCTTAAAAATGGCTTTAAAATGGATTTGGAGCATGGAGACGATTATCTCGGGATTGCAAGATAACCAAACAAAACTTTTAGTGGATTTCTACTTATTTTATTAAATATCATCTCCACCAAACAGGACAAGCTTGCATCTGTTATAGTTTTGGAGAAAAATGTGTTCATTTCATGTATGCGCGAAATGCCTTAAAAATGGCTTTAAAATGGATTTGGAGCATGGAGACGATTATCTCGGGATTGCAAGATAACCAAACAAAACTTTTAGTGGATTTCTACTTATTTTATTAAATATCATCTCCACCAAACAGGACAAGCTTGCATCTGTTATAGTTTTGGAGAAAAATGTGTTCATTTCATGTATGCGCGAAATGCCTTAAAAATGGCTTTAAAATGGATTTGGAGCATGGAGACGATTATCTCGGGATTGCAAGATAACCAAACAAAACTTTTAGTGGATTTCTACTTATTTTATTAAATATCATCTCCACCAAACAGGACAAGCTTGCATCTGTTATAGTTTTGGAGAAAAATGTGTTCATTTCATGTATGCGCAAAATGCCTTAAAAATGGCTTTAAAATGGATTTGGAGCATGGAGACGATTATCTCAGGATGGCAATATAAACAAACGAAACTTTTAGTAGATTTCTACTTATTTTATTAAATATTATCTCCACCAAACAGGACAAGCTTGCATCTGTTATAGTTTTGGAGAAAAATGTGTTCATTTCATGTATGCGCGAAATGCCTTAAAAATGGCTTTAAAATGGATTTGGAGCATGGAGACGATTATCTCGGGATTGCAAGATAACCAAACAAAACTTTTAGTGGATTTCTACTTATTTTATTAAATATCATCTCCACCAAACAGGACAAGCTTGCATCTGTTATAGTTTTGGAGAAAAATGTGTTCATTTCATGTATGCGCGAAATGCCTTAAAAATGGCTTTAAAATGGATTTGGAGCATGGAGACGATTATCTCGGGATTGCAAGATAACCAAACAAAACTTTTAGTGGATTTCTACTTATTTTATTAAATATCATCTCCACCAAACAGGACAAGCTTGCATCTGTTATAGTTTTGGAGAAAAATGTGTTCATTTCATGTATGCGCGAAATGCCTTAAAAATGGCTTTAAAATGGATTTGGAGCATGGAGACGATTATCTCGGGATTGCAAGATAACCAAACAAAACTTTTAGTGGATTTCTACTTATTTTATTAAATATCATCTCCACCAAACAGGACAAGCTTGCATCTGTTATAGTTTTGGAGAAAAATGTGTTCATTTCATGTATGCGCGAAATGCCTTAAAAATGGCTTTAAAATGGATTTGGAGCATGGAGACGATTATCTCGGGATTGCAAGATAACCAAACAAAACTTTTAGTGGATTTCTACTTATTTTATTAAATATCATCTCCACCAAACAGGACAAGCTTGCATCTGTTATAGTTTTGGAGAAAAATGTGTTCATTTCATGTATGCGCGAAATGCCTTAAAAATGGCTTTAAAATGGATTTTGAGCATGGAGACGATTATCTCGGGATTGCAATATAACCAAACAAAACTTTTAGTGGATTTCTACTTATTTTATTAAATATCATCTCCACCAAACAGGACAAGCTTGCATCTGTTATAGTTTTGGAGAAAAATGTGTTCATTTCATGTATGCGCGAAATGCCTTAAAAATGGCTTTAAAATGGATTTGGAGCATGGAGACGATTATCTCGGGATTGCAAGATAACCAAACAAAACTTTTAGTGGATTTCTACTTATTTTATTAAATATCATCTCCACCAAACAGGACAAGCTTGCATCTGTTATAGTTTTGGAGAAAAATGTGTTCATTTCATGTATGCGCGAAATGCCTTAAAAATGGCTTTAAAATGGATTTGGAGCATGGAGACGATTATCTCGGGATTGCAAGATAACCAAACAAAACTTTTAGTGGATTTCTACTTATTTTATTAAATATCATCTCCACCAAACAGGACAAGCTTGCATCTGTTATAGTTTTGGAGAAAAATGTGTTCATTTCATGTATGCGCGAAATGCCTTAAAAATGGCTTTAAAATGGATTTGGAGCATGGAGACGATTATCTCGGGATTGCAAGATAACCAAACAAAACTTTTAGTGGATTTCTACTTATTTTATTAAATATCATCTCCACCAAACAGGACAAGCTTGCATCTGTTATAGTTTTGGAGAAAAATGTGTTCATTTCATGTATGCGCAAAATGCCTTAAAAATGGCTTTAAAATGGATTTGGAGCATGGAGACGATTATCTCAGGATGGCAATATAAACAAACGAAACTTTTAGTAGATTTCTACTTATTTTATTAAATATTATCTCCACCAAACAGGACAAGCTTGCATCTGTTATAGTTTTGGAGAAAAATGTGTTCATTTCATGTATGCGCGAAATGCCTTAAAAATGGCTTTAAAATGGATTTGGAGCATGGAGACGATTATCTCGGGATTGCAAGATAACCAAACAAAACTTTTAGTGGATTTCTACTTATTTTATTAAATATCATCTCCACCAAACAGGACAAGCTTGCATCTGTTATAGTTTTGGAGAAAAATGTGTTCATTTCATGTATGCGCGAAATGCCTTAAAAATGGCTTTAAAATGGATTTGGAGCATGGAGACGATTATCTCGGGATTGCAAGATAACCAAACAAAACTTTTAGTGGATTTCTACTTATTTTATTAAATATCATCTCCACCAAACAGGACAAGCTTGCATCTATTATAGTTTTGGAGAAAAATGTGTTCATTTCATGTATGCGCGAAATGCCTTAAAAATGGCTTTAAAATGGATTTGGAGCATGGAGACGATTATCTCGGGATTGCAAGATAACCAAACAAAACTTTTAGTGGATTTCTACTTATTTTATTAAATATCATCTCCACCAAACAGGACAAGCTTGCATCTGTTATAGTTTTGGAGAAAAATGTGTTCATTTCATGTATGCGCGAAATGCCTTAAAAATGGCTTTAAAATGGATTTGGAGCATGGAGACGATTATCTCGGGATTGCAAGATAACCAAACAAAACTTTTAGTGGATTTCTACTTATTTTATTAAATATCATCTCCACCAAACAGGACAAGCTTGCATCTGTTATAGTTTTGGAGAAAAATGTGTTCATTTCATGTATGCGCGAAATGCCTTAAAAATGGCTTTAAAATGGATTTGGAGCATGGAGACGATTATCTCGGGATTGCAAGATAACCAAACAAAACTTTTAGTGGATTTCTACTTATTTTATTAAATATCATCTCCACCAAACAGGACAAGCTTGCATCTGTTATAGTTTTGGAGAAAAATGTGTTCATTTCATGTATGCGCGAAATGCCTTAAAAATGGCTTTAAAATGGATTTGGAGCATGGAGACGATTATCTCGGGATTGCAAGATAACCAAACAAAACTTTTAGTGGATTTCTACTTATTTTATTAAATATCATCTCCACCAAACAGGACAAGCTTGCATCTGTTATAGTTTTGGAGAAAAATGTGTTCATTTCATGTATGCGCGAAATGCCTTAAAAATGGCTTTAAAATGGATTTGGAGCATGGAGACGATTATCTCGGGATTGCAATATAACCAAACAAAACTTTTAGTGGATTTCTACTTATTTTATTAAATATCATCTCCACCAAACAGGACAAGCTTGCATCTGTTATAGTTTTGGAGAAAAATGTGTTCATTTCATGTATGCGCGAAATGCCTTAAAAATGGCTTTAAAATGGATTTGGAGCATGGAGACGATTATCTCGGGATTGCAAGATAACCAAACAAAACTTTTAGTGGATTTCTACTTATTTTATTAAATATCATCTCCACCAAACAGGACAAGCTTGCATCTGTTATAGTTTTGGAGAAAAATGTGTTCATTTCATGTATGCGCGAAATGCCTTAAAAATGGCTTTAAAATGGATTTGGAGCATGGAGACGATTATCTCGGGATTGCAAGATAACCAAACAAAACTTTTAGTGGATTTCTACTTATTTTATTAAATATCATCTCCACCAAACAGGACAAGCTTGCATCTGTTATAGTTTTGGAGAAAAATGTGTTCATTTCATGTATGCGCGAAATGCCTTAAAAATGGCTTTAAAATGGATTTGGAGCATGGAGACGATTATCTCGGGATTGCAAGATAACCAAACAAAACTTTTAGTGGATTTCTACTTATTTTATTAAATATCATCTCCACCAAACAGGACAAGCTTGCATCTGTTATAGTTTTGGAGAAAAATGTGTTCATTTCATGTATGCGCGAAATGCCTTAAAAATGGCTTTAAAATGGATTTGGAGCATGGAGACGATTATCTCGGGATTGCAAGATAACCAAACAAAACTTTTAGTGGATTTCTACTTATTTTATTAAATATCATCTCCACCAAACAGGACAAGCTTGCATCTGTTATAGTTTTGGAGAAAAATGTGTTCATTTCATGTATGCGCGAAATGCCTTAAAAATGGCTTTAAAATGGATTTTGAGCATGGAGACGATTATCTCGGGATTGCAATATAACCAAACAAAACTTTTAGTGGATTTCTACTTATTTTATTAAATATCATCTCCACCAAACAGGACAAGCTTGCATCTGTTATAGTTTTGGAGAAAAATGTGTTCATTTCATGTATGCGCGAAATGCCTTAAAAATGGCTTTAAAATGGATTTGGAGCATGGAGACGATTATCTCGGGATTGCAAGATAACCAAACAAAACTTTTAGTGGATTTCTACTTATTTTATTAAATATCATCTCCACCAAACAGGACAAGCTTGCATCTGTTATAGTTTTGGAGAAAAATGTGTTCATTTCATGTATGCGCGAAATGCCTTAAAAATGGCTTTAAAATGGATTTGGAGCATGGAGACGATTATCTCGGGATTGCAAGATAACCAAACAAAACTTTTAGTGGATTTCTACTTATTTTATTAAATATCATCTCCACCAAACAGGACAAGCTTGCATCTGTTATAGTTTTGGAGAAAAATGTGTTCATTTCATGTATGCGCGAAATGCCTTAAAAATGGCTTTAAAATGGATTTGGAGCATGGAGACGATTATCTCGGGATTGCAAGATAACCAAACAAAACTTTTAGTGGATTTCTACTTATTTTATTAAATATCATCTCCACCAAACAGGACAAGCTTGCATCTGTTATAGTTTTGGAGAAAAATGTGTTCATTTCATGTATGCGCGAAATGCCTTAGAATTGGCTTTTAAGAGCATTTGAAGCATGGAGACGATTATCTCGGGATTGCAAGATAACCAAACAAAACTTTTAGTGGATTTCTACTTATTTTATTAAATATCATCTCCACCAAACAGGACAAGCTTGCATCTGTTATAGTTTTGGAGAAAAAGGTGTTCATTTCATTTATGCGCGAAATGCCTTAGAATTGGCTTTTAAGAGCATTTGAAGCATGGAGACGATTATCTCGGGATTGCAAGATAACCAAACAAAACTTTTAGTGGATTTCTACTTATTTTATTAAATATCATCTCCACCAAACAGGACAAGCTTGCATCTGTTATAGTTTTGGAGAAAAGTGTGTTCATTTCATTTATGCGCGAAATGCCTTAGAATTGGCTTTTAAGAGCATTTGAAGCATGGAGACGATTATCTCGGGATTGCAAGATAACCAAACAAAACTTTTAGTGGATTTCTATTTATTTTATTAAATATCATCCCCACCAAACAGGACAAGCTTGCATCTGTTATAGTTTTGGAGAAAAATGTGTTCATTTCATTTATGCGCGAAATGCCTTAAAAATGGCTTTTAAGAGCATTTAAAGCATAGAGACGATTATCTCGAGATTGCAAGATAACCAAACAAAACTTTTAGTGGATTTCTACTTATTTTATTCAATATCATCTCCACCAAACAGGACAAGCTTGCATCTGTTATAGTTTTGGAGAAAAATGTGTTCATTTCATTTATGCGCGAAATGCCTTAGAATTGGCTTTTAAGAGCATTTGAAGCATGGAGACGATTATCTCGGGATTGCAAGATAACCAAACAAAACTTTTAGTGGATTTCTATTTATTTTATTAAATATCATCCCCACCAAACAGGACAAGCTTGCATCTGTTATAGTTTTGGAGAAAAATGTGTTCATTTCATTTATGCGCGAAATGCCTTAAAAATGGCTTTTAAGAGCATTTAAAGCATAGAGACGATTATCTCGAGATTGCAAGATAAACAAACAAAACTTTTAGTGGATTTCTACTTATTTTATTAAATATCATCTCCACCAAACAGGACAAGCTTGCATCTGTTATAGTTTTGGAGAAAAATGTGTTCATTTCATTTATGCGCGAAATGCCTTAGAATTGGCTTTTAAGAGCATTTAAAGCATAGAGACGATTATCTCGAGATTGCAAGATAACCAAACAAAACTTTTAGTGGATTTCTACTTATTTTATTAAATATCATCTCCACCAAACAGGACAAGCTTGCATCTGTTATAGTTTTGGAGAAAAATGTGTTCATTTTATTTATGCGCGAAATGCCTTAGAATTGGCTTTTAAGAGCATTTGAAGCATGGAGACGATTATCTTGGAATTGCAAGATAACCAAACAAAACTTTTAGTGGATTTCTACTTATTTTATTAAATATCATCTCCACCAAACAGGACAAGCTTGCATCTGTTATAGTTTTGGAGAAAAATGTGTTCATTTCATTTATGCGCGAAATGCCTTAGAATTGGCTTTTAAGAGCATTTGAAGCATGGAGACGATTATCTCGGGATTGCAAGATAACCAAACAAAACTTTTAGTGGATTTCTACTTATTTTATTAAATATCATCTCCACCAAACAGGACAAGCTTGCATCTGTTATAGTTTTGGAGAAAAATGTGTTAATTTCATTTATGCGCGAAATGCCTTAGAATTGGCTTTTAAGAGCATTTGAAGCATGGAGACGATTATCTCGGGAGTGCAAGATAACCAAACAAAACTTTTAGTGGATTTCTATTTATTTTATTAAATATCATCCCCACCAAACAGGACAAGCTTGCATCTGTTATAGTTTTGGAGAAAAATGTGTTCATTTCATGTATGCGCGAAATGCCTTAAAAATGGCTTTTAAGAGCATTTAAAGCATAGAGACGATTATCTCGAGATTGCAAGATAACCAAACAAAACTTTTAGTGGATTTCTACTTATTTTATTAAATATCATCTCCACCAAACAGGACAAGCTTGCATCTGTTATAGTTTTGGAGAAAAATGTGTTCATTTCATTTATGAGCGAAATGCCTTAGAATTGGCTTTTAAGAGCATTTAAAGCATAGAGACGATTATCTCGAGATTGCAAGATAACCAAACAAAACTTTTAGTGGATTTCTACTTATTTTATTAAATATCATCTCCACCAAACAGGACAAGCTTGCATCTGTTATAGTTTTGGAGAAAAATGTGTTCATTTCATTTATGCGCGAAATGCCTTAGAATTGGCTTTTAAGAGCATTTGAAGCATGGAGACGATTATCTCGGGATTGCAAGATAAACAAACAAAACTTTTAGTGGATTTCTACTTATTTTATTAAATATCATCTCCACCAAACAGGACAAGCTTGCATCTGTTATAGTTTTGGAGAAAAATGTGTTCATTTCATTTATGCGCGAAATGCCTTAGAATTGGCTTTGAAGAGCATTTGAAGCATGGAGACGATTATCTCGGGATTGCAAGATAACCAAACAAAACTTTTAGTGGATTTCTACTTATTTTATTAAATATCATCTCCACCAAACAGGACAAGCTTGCATCTGTTATAGTTTTGGAGAAAAATGTGTTCATTTCATTTATGCGCGAAATGCCTTAGAATTGGCTTTTAAGAGCATTTGAAGCATGGAGACGATTATCTCGGGATTGCAAGATAAACAAACAAAACTTTTAGTGGATTTCTACTTATTTTATTAAATATCATCTCCACCAAACAGGACAAGCTTGCATCTGTTATAGTTTTGGAGAAAAATGTGTTCATTTCATTTATGCGCGAAATGCCTTAGAATTGGCTTTGAAGAGCATTTGAAGCATGGAGACGATTATCTCGGGATTGCAAGATAACCAAACAAAACTTTTAGTGGATTTCTACTTATTTTATTAAATATCATCTCCACCAAACAGGACAAGCTTGCATCTGTTATAGTTTTGGAGAAAAATGTGTTCATTTCATGTATGCGCGAAATGCCTTAAAAATGGCTTTAAAATGGATTTGGAGCATGGAGACGATTATCTCGGGATTGCAAGATAACCAAACAAAACTTTTAGTGGATTTCTACTTATTTTATTAAATATCATCTCCACCAAACAGGACAAGCTTGCATCTGTTATAGTTTTGGAGAAAAATGTGTTCATTTCATGTATGCGCGAAATGCCTTAAAAATGGCTTTAAAATGGATTTGGAGCATGGAGACGATTATCTCGGGATTGCAAGATAACCAAACAAAACTTTTAGTGGATTTCTACTTATTTTATTAAATATCATCTCCACCAAACAGGACAAGCTTGCATCTGTTATAGTTTTGGAGAAAAATGTGTTCATTTCATGTATGCGCGAAATGCCTTAAAAATGGCTTTAAAATGGATTTGGAGCATGGAGACGATTATCTCGGGATTGCAAGATAACCAAACAAAACTTTTAGTGGATTTCTACTTATTTTATTAAATATCATCTCCACCAAACAGGACAAGCTTGCATCTGTTATAGTTTTGGAGAAAAATGTGTTCATTTCATGTATGCGCGAAATGCCTTAAAAATGGCTTTAAAATGGATTTGGAGCATGGAGACGATTATCTCGGGATTGCAAGATAACCAAACAAAACTTTTAGTGGATTTCTACTTATTTTATTAAATATCATCTCCACCAAACAGGACAAGCTTGCATCTGTTATAGTTTTGGAGAAAAATGTGTTCATTTCATGTATGCGCGAAATGCCTTAAAAATGGCTTTAAAATGGATTTGGAGCATGGAGACGATTATCTCGGGATTGCAAGATAACCAAACAAAACTTTTAGTGGATTTCTACTTATTTTATTAAATATCATCTCCACCAAACAGGACAAGCTTGCATCTGTTATAGTTTTGGAGAAAAATGTGTTCATTTCATGTATGCGCGAAATGCCTTAAAAATGGCTTTAAAATGGATTTGGAGCATGGAGACGATTATCTCGGGATTGCAAGATAACCAAACAAAACTTTTAGTGGATTTCTATTTATTTTATTAAATATCATCTCCACCAAACAGGACAAGCTTGCATCTGTTATAGTTTTGGAGAAAAATGTGTTCATTTCATGTATGCGCGAAATGCCTTAAAAATGGCTTTAAAATGGATTTGGAGCATGGAGACGATTATCTCGGGATTGCAAGATAACAAAACAAAACTTTTAGTGGATTTCTACTTATTTTATTAAATATCATCTCCACCAAACAGGACAAGCTTGCATGTGTTATAGTTTTGGAGAAAAATGTGTTCATTTCATGTATGCGCAAAATGCCTTAAAAATGGCTTTAAAATGGATTTGGAGCATGGAGACGATTATCTCAGGATGGCAATATAAACAAACGAAACTTTTAGTAGATTTCTACTTATTTTATTAAATATTATTTCCACCAAACAGGACAAGCTTGCATCTGTTATAGTTTTGGAGAAAAATGTGTTCATTTCATGTATGCGCGAAATGCCTTAAAAATGGCTTTAAAATGGATTTGGAGCATGGAGACGATTATCTCGGGATTGCAAGATAACCAAACAAAACTTTTAGTGGATTTCTACTTATTTTATTAAATATCATCTCCACCAAACAGGACAAGCTTGCATCTGTTATAGTTTTGGAGAAAAATGTGTTCATTTCATGTATGCGCGAAATGCCTTAAAAATGGCTTTAAAATGGATTTGGAGCATGGAGACGATTATCTCGGGATTGCAAGATAACCAAACAAAACTTTTAGTGGATTTCTACTTATTTTATTAAATATCATCTCCACCAAACAGGACAAGCTTGCATCTGTTATAGTTTTGGAGAAAAATGTGTTCATTTCATGTATGCGCGAAATGCCTTAAAAATGGCTTTAAAATGGATTTGGAGCATGGAGACGATTATCTCGGGATTGCAAGATAACCAAACAAAACTTTTAGTGGATTTCTACTTATTTTATTAAATATCATCTCCACCAAACAGGACAAGCTTGCATCTGTTAAAGTTTTGGAGAAAAATGTGTTCATTTCATGTATGCGCGAAATGCCTTAAAAATGGCTTTAAAATGGATTTGGAGCATGGAGACGATTATCTCGGGATTGCAAGATAACCAAACAAAACTTTTAGTGGATTTCTACTTATTTTATTAAATATCATCTCCACCAAACAGGACAAGCTTGCATCTGTTATAGTTTTGGAGAAAAATGTGTTCATTTCATGAATGCGCGAAATGCCTTAAAAATGGCTTTAAAATGGATTTGGAGCATGGAGACGATTATCTCGGGATTGCAAGATAACCAAACAAAACTTTTAGTGGATTTCTACTTATTTTATTAAATATCATCTCCACCAAACAGGACAAGCTTGCATCTGTTATAGTTTTGGAGAAAAATGTGTTCATTTCATGTATGCGCGAAATGCCTTAAAAATGGCTTTAAAATGGATTTGGAGCATGGAGACGATTATCTCGGGATTGCAATATAGCCAAACAAAACTTTTAGTGGATTTCTACTTATTTTATTAAATATCATCTCCACCAAACAGGACAAGCTTGCATCTGTTATAGTTTTGGAGAAAAATCTGTTCATTTCATGTATGCGCGAAATGCCTTAAAAGTGACTTTAAAATGGATTTGGAGCATGGAGACGATTATCTCGGGATTGCAAGATAACCAAACAAAACTTTTAGTGGATTTCTACTTATTTTATTAAATATCATCTCCACCAAACAGGACAAGCTTGCATCTGTTATAGTTTTGGAGAAAAATGTGTTCATTTCATGTATGCGCGAAATGCCTTAAAAATGGCTTTAAAATGGATTTGGAGCATGGAGACGATTATCTCGGGATTGCAAGATAACCAAACAAAACTTTTAGTGGATTTCTACTTATTTTATTAAATATCATCTCCACCAAACAGGACAAGCTTGCATCTGTTATAGTTTTGGAGAAAAATGTGTTCATTTCATGTATGCGCGAAATGCCTTAAAAATGGCTTTAAAATGGATTTGGAGCATGGAGACGATTATCTCGGGATTGCAATATAACCAAACAAAACTTTTAGTGGATTTCTACTTATTTTATTAAATATCATCTCCACCAAACAGGACAAGCTTGCATCTGTTATAGTTTTGGAGAAAAATGTGTTCATTTCATGTATGCGCGAAATGCCTTAAAAATGGCTTTAAAATGGATTTGGAGCATGGAGACGATTATCTCGGGATTGCAAGATAACCAAACAAAACGTTTAGTGGATTTCTACTTATTTTATTAAATATCATCTCCACCAAACAGGACAAACTTGCATCTGTTATAGTTTTGGAGAAAAATGTGTTCATTTCATGTATGCGCGAAATGCCTTAAAAATGGCTTTAAAATGGATTTGGAGCATGGAGACGATTATCTCGGGATTGCAAGATAACCAAACAAAACTTTTAGTGGATTTCTACTTATTTTATTAAATATCATCTCCACCAAACAGGACAAGCTTGCATCTGTTATAGTTTTGGAGAAAAATGTGTTCATTTCATGTATGCGCGAAATGCCTTAAAAATGGCTTTAAAATGGATTTGGAGCATGGAGACGATTATCTCGGGATTGCAAGATAACCAAACAAAACTTTTAGTGGATTTCTACTTATTTTATTAAATATCATCTCCACCAAACAGGACAAGCTTGCATGTGTTATAGTTTTGGAGAAAAATGTGTTAATTTCATGTATGCGCAAAATGCCTTTGAAATGGCTTTAAAATGGATTTGGAGCATGGAGACGATTATCTCGGGATTGCAAGATAACCAAACAAAACTTTTAGTGGATTTCTACTTATTTTATTAAATATCATCTCCACCAAACAGGACAAGCTTGCATCTGTTATAGTTTTGGAGAAAAATGTGTTCATTTCATGTATGCGCGAAATGCCTTAAAAATGGCTTTAAAATGGATTTGGAGCATGGAGACGATTATCTCGGGATTGCAAGATAACCAAACAAAACTTTTAGTGGATTTCTACTTATTTTATTAAATATCATCTCCACCATACAGGACAAGCTTGCATCTGTTATAGTTTTGGAGAAAAATGTGTTCATTTCATGTATGCGCGAAATGCCTTAAAAATGGCTTTAAAATGGATTTGGAGCATGGAGACGATTATCTCGGGATTGCAAGATAACCAAACAAAACTTTTAGTGGATTTCTACTTATTTTATTAAATATCATCTCCACCAAACAGGACAAGCTTGCATCTGTTATAGTTTTGGAGAAAAATGTGTTCATTTCATGTATGCGCGAAATGCCTTAAAAATGGCTTTAAAATGGATTTGGAGCATGGAGACGATTATCTCGGGATTGCAAGATAACCAAACAAAACTTTTAGTGGATTTCTACTTATTTTATTAAATATCATCTCCACCAAACAGGACAAGCTTGCATCTGTTATAGTTTTGGAGAAAAATGTGTTCATTTCATGTATGCGCGAAATGCCTCAAAAATGGCTTTAAAATGGATTTGGAGCATGGAGACGATTATCTCGGGATTGCAAGATAACCAAACAAAACTTTTAGTGGATTTCTACTTATTTTATTAAATATCATCTCCACCAAACAGGACAAGCTTGCATCTGTTATAGTTTTGGAGAAAAATGTGTTCATTTCATGTATGCGCGAAATGCCTTAAAAATGGCTTTAAAATGGATTTGGAGCATGGAGACGATTATCTCGGGATTGCAAGATAACCAAACAAAACTTTTAGTGGATTTCTACTTATTTTATTAAATATCATCTCCACCAAACAGGACAAGCTTGCATCTGTTTTAGTTTTGGAGAAAAATGTGTTCATTTCATGTATGCGCGAAATGCCTTAAAAATGGCTTTAAAATGGATTTGGAGCATGGAGACGATTATCTCGGGATTGCAATATAACCAAACAAAACTTTTAGTGGATTTCTACTTATTTTATTAAATATCATCTCCACCAAACAGGACAAGCTTGCATCTGTTATAGTTTTGGAGAAAAATGTGTTCATTTCATGTATGCGCAAAATGCCTTTGAAATGGCTTTAAAATGGATTTGGAGCATGGAGACGATTATCTCGGGATTGCAAGATAACCAAACAAAACTTTTAGTGGATTTCTACTTATTTTATTAAATATCATCTCCACCAAACAGGACAAGCTTGCATCTGTTATAGTTTTGGAGAAAAATGTGTTCATTTCATGTATGCGCGAAATGCCTTAAAAATGGCTTTAAAATGGATTTGGAGCATGGAGACGATTATCTCGGGATTGCAAGATAACCAAACAAAACTTTTAGTGTATTTCTACTTATTTTATTAAATATCATCTCCACCAAACAGGACAAGTTGCATCTGTTATAGTTTTGGAGAAAAATGTGTTCATTTCATGTATGCGCGAAATGCCTTAAAAATGGCTTTAAAATGGATTTGGAGCATGGAGACGATTATCTCGGGATTGCAAGATAACCAAACAAAACTTTTAGTGGATTTCTACTTATTTTATTAAATATCATCTCCACCAAACAGGACAAGCTTGCATCTGTTATAGTTTTGGAGAAAAATGTGTTCATTTCATGTATGCGCGAAATGCCTTAAAAATGGCTTTAAAATGGATTTGGAGCATGGAGACGATTATCTCGGGATTGCAAGATAACCAAACAAAACTTTTAGTGGATTTCTACTTATTTTATTAAATATCATCTCCACCAAACAGGACAAGCTTGCATCTATTATAGTTTTGGAGAAAAATGTGTTCATTTCATGTATGCGCGAAATGCCTTAAAAATGGCTTTAAAATGGATTTGGAGCATGGAGACGATTATCTCGGGATTGCAAGATAACCAAACAAAACTTTTAGTGGATTTCTACTTATTTTATTAAATATCATCTCCACCAAACAGGACAAGCTTGCATCTGTTATAGTTTTGGAGAAAAATGTGTTCATTTCATGTATGCGCGAAATGCCTTAAAAATGGCTTTAAAATGGATTTGGAGCATGGAGACGATTATCTCGGGATTGCAATATAACTAAACAAAACTTTTAGTGGATTTCTACTTATTTTATTAAATATCATCTCCACCAAACAGGACAAGCTTGCATCTGTTATAGTTTTGGAGAAAAATGTGTTCATTTCATGTATGCGCGAAATGCCTTAAAAATGGCTTTAAAATGGATTTGGAGCATGGAGACGATTATCTCGGGATTGCAAGATAACCAAACAAAACTTTTAGTGGATTTCTACTTATTTTATTAAATATCATCTCCACCAAACAGGACAAGCTTGCATCTGTTATAGTTTTGGAGAAAAATGTGTTCATTTCATGTATGCGCGAAATGCCTTAAAAATGGCTTTAAAATGGATTTGGAGCATGGAGACGATTATCTCGGGATTGCAAGATAACCAAAAAAAACTTTTAGTGGATTTCTACTTATTTTATTAAATATCATCTCCACCAAACAGGACAAGCTTGCATCTGTTATAGTTTTGGAGAAAAATGTGTTCATTTCATGTATGCGCGAAATGCCTTAAAAATGGCTTTAAAATGGATTTGGAGCATGAAGACGATTATCTCGGGATTGCAAGATAACCAAACAAAACTTTTAGTGGATTTCTACTTATTTTATTAAATATCATCTCCACCAAACAGGACAAGCTTGCATCTGTTATAGTTTTGGAGAAAAATGTGTTCATTTCATGTATGCGCGAAATGCCTTAAAAATGGCTTTAAAATGGATTTGGAGCATGGAGACGATTATCTCGGGATTGCAAGATAACCAAACAAAACTTTTAGTGGATTTCTACTTATTTTATTAAATATCATCTCCACCAAACAGGACAAGCTTGCATCTGTTATAGTTTTGGAGAAAAATGTGTTCATTTCATGTATGCGCGAAATGCCTTAAAAATGGCTTTAAAATGGATTTTGAGCATGGAGACGATTATCTCGGGATTGCAATATAACCAAACAAAACTTTTAGTGGATTTCTACTTATTTTATTAAATATCATCTCCACCAAACAGGACAAGCTTGCATCTGTTATAGTTTTGGAGAAAAATGTGTTCATTTCATGTATGCGCGAAATGCCTTAAAAATGGCTTTAAAATGGATTTGGAGCATGGAGACGATTATCTCGGGATTGCAAGATAACCAAACAAAACTTTTAGTGGATTTCTACTTATTTTATTAAATATCATCTCCACCAAACAGGACAAGCTTGCATCTGTTATAGTTTTGGAGAAAAATGTGTTCATTTCATGTATGCGCGAAATGCCTTAAAAATGGCTTTAAAATGGATTTGGAGCATGGAGACGATTATCTCGGGATTGCAAGATAACCAAACAAAACTTTTAGTGGATTTCTACTTATTTTATTAAATATCATCTCCACCAAACAGGACAAGCTTGCATCTGTTATAGTTTTGGAGAAAAATGTGTTCATTTCATGTATGCGCGAAATGCCTTAAAAATGGCTTTAAAATGGATTTGGAGCATGGAGACGATTATCTCGGGATTGCAAGATAACCAAACAAAACTTTTAGTGGATTTCTACTTATTTTATTAAATATCATCTCCACCAAACAGGACAAGCTTGCATCTGTTATAGTTTTGGAGAAAAATGTGGTCATTTCATGTATGCGCAAAATGCCTTAAAAATGGCTTTAAAATGGATTTGGAGCATGGAGACGATTATCTCAGGATGGCAATATAAACAAACGAAACTTTTAGTAGATTTCTACTTATTTTATTAAATATTATCTCCACCAAACAGGACAAGCTTGCATCTGTTATAGTTTTGGAGAAAAATGTGTTCATTTCATGTATGCGCGAAATGCCTTAAAAATGGCTTTAAAATGGATTTGGAGCATGGAGACGATTATCTCGGGATTGCAAGATAACCAAACAAAACTTTTAGTGGATTTCTACTTATTTTATTAAATATCATCTCCACCAAACAGGACAAGCTTGCATCTGTTATAGTTTTGGAGAAAAATGTGTTCTTTTCATGTATGCGCGAAATGCCTTAAAAATGGCTTTAAAATGGATTTGGAGCATGGAGACGATTATCTCGGGATTGCAAGATAACCAAACAAAACTTTTAGTGGATTTCTACTTATTTTATTAAATATCATCTCCACCAAACAGGACAAGCTTGCATCTGTTATAGTTTTGGAGAAAAATGTGTTCATTTCATTTATGCGCGAAATGCCTTAAAAATGGCTTTAAAATGGATTTGGAGCATGGAGACGATTATCTCGGGATTGCAAGATAACCAAACAAAACTTTTAGTGGATTTCTACTTATTTTATTAAATATCATCTCCACCAAACAGGACAAGCTTGCATCTGTTATAGTTTTGGAGAAAAATGTGTTCATTTCATGTATGCGCGAAATGCCTTAAAAATGGCTTTAAAATGGATTTGGAGCATGGAGACGATTATCTCGGGATTGCAAGATAACCAAACAAAACTTTTAGTGGATTTCTACTTATTTTATTAAATATCATCTCCACCAAACAGGACAAGCTTGCATCTGTTATAGTTTTGGAGAAAAATGTGTTCATTTCATGTATGCGCGAAATGCCTTAAAAATGGCTTTAAAATGGATTTGGAGCATGGAGACGATTATCTCGGGATTGCAATATAACCAAACAAAACTTTTAGTGGATTTCTACTTATTTTATTAAATATCATCTCCACCAAACAGGACAAGCTTGCATCTGTTATAGTTTTGGAGAAAAATGTGTTCATTTCATGTATGCGCGAAATGCCTTAAAAATGGCTTTAAAATGGATTTGGAGCATGGAGACGATTATCTCGGGATTGCAAGATAACCAAACAAAACTTTTAGTGGATTTCTACTTATTTTATTAAATATCATCTCCACCAAACAGGACAAGCTTGCATCTGTTATAGTTTTGGAGAAAAATGTGTTCATTTCATGTATGCGCGAAATGCCTTAAAAATGGCTTTAAAATGGATTTGGAGCATGGAGACGATTATCTCGGGATTGCAAGATAACCAAACAAAACTTTTAGTGGATTTCTACTTATTTTATTAAATATCATCTCCACCAAACAGGACAAGCTTGCATCTGTTATAGTTTTGGAGAAAAATGTGTTCATTTCATGTATGCGCGAAATGCCTTAAAAATGGCTTTAAAATGGATTTGGAGCATGGAGACGATTATCTCGGGATTGCAAGATAACCAAACAAAACTTTTAGTGGATTTCTACTTATTTTATTAAATATCATCTCCACCAAACAGGACAAGCTTGCATCTGTTATAGTTTTGGAGAAAAATGTGTTCATTTCATGTATGCGCGAAATGCCTTAAAAATGGCTTTAAAATGGATTTGGAGCATGGAGACGATTATCTCGGGATTGCAAGATAACCAAACAAAACTTTTAGTGGATTTCTACTTATTTTATTAAATATCATCTCCACCAAACAGGACAAGCTTGCATCTGTTATAGTTTTGGAGAAAAATGTGTTCATTTCATGTATGCGCGAAATGCCTTAAAAATGGCTTTAAAATGGATTTTGAGCATGGAGACGATTATCTCGGGATTGCAATATAACCAAACAAAACTTTTAGTGGATTTCTACTTATTTTATTAAATATCATCTCCACCAAACAGGACAAGCTTGCATCTGTTATAGTTTTGGAGAAAAATGTGTTCATTTCATGTATGCGCGAAATGCCTTAAAAATGGCTTTAAAATGGATTTGGAGCATGGAGACGATTATCTCGGGATTGCAAGATAACCAAACAAAACTTTTAGTGGATTTCTACTTATTTTATTAAATATCATCTCCACCAAACAGGACAAGCTTGCATCTGTTATAGTTTTGGAGAAAAATGTGTTCATTTCATGTATGCGCGAAATGCCTTAAAAATGGCTTTAAAATGGATTTGGAGCATGGAGACGATTATCTCGGGATTGCAAGATAACCAAACAAAACTTTTAGTGGATTTCTACTTATTTTATTAAATATCATCTCTACCAAACAGGACAAGCTTGCATCTGTTATAGTTTTGGAGAAAAATGTGTTCATTTCATGTATGCGCGAAATGCCTTAAAAATGGCTTTAAAATGGATTTGGAGCATGGAGACGATTATCTCGGGATTGCAAGATAACCAAACAAAACTTTTAGTGGATTTCTACTTATTTTATTAAATATCATCTCCACCAAACAGGACAAGCTTGCATCTGTTATAGTTTTGGAGAAAAATGTGTTCATTTCATGTATGCGCGAAATGCCTTAGAATTGGCTTTTAAGAGCATTTGAAGCATGGAGACGATTATCTCGGGATTGCAAGATAACCAAACAAAACTTTTAGTGGATTTCTACTTATTTTATTAAATATCATCTCCACCAAACAGGACAAGCTTGCATCTGTTATAGTTTTGGAGAAAAAGGTGTTCATTTCATTTATGCGCGAAATGCCTTAGAATTGGCTTTTAAGAGCATTTGAAGCATGGAGACGATTATCTCGGGATTGCAAGATAACCAAACAAAACTTTTAGTGGATTTCTACTTATTTTATTAAATATCATCTCCACCAAACAGGACAAGCTTGCATCTGTTATAGTTTTGGAGAAAAATGTGTTCATTTCATTTATGCGCGAAATGCCTTAGAATTGGCTTTTAAGAGCATTTGAAGCATGGAGACGATTATCTCGGGATTGCAAGATAACCAAACAAAACTTTTAGTGGATTTCTATTTATTTTATTAAATATCATCCCCACCAAACAGGACAAGCTTGCATCTGTTATAGTTTTGGAGAAAAATGTGTTCATTTCATTTATGCGCGAAATGCCTTAAAAATGGCTTTTAAGAGCATTTAAAGCATAGAGACGATTATCTCGAGATTGCAAGATAACCAAACAAAACTTTTAGTGGATTTCTACTTATTTTATTCAATATCATCTCCACCAAACAGGACAAGCTTGCATCTGTTATAGTTTTGGAGAAAAATGTGTTCATTTCATTTATGCGCGAAATGCCTTAGAATTGGCTTTTAAGAGCATTTGAAGCATGGAGACGATTATCTCGGGATTGCAAGATAACCAAACAAAACTTTTAGTGGATTTCTATTTATTTTATTAAATATCATCCCCACCAAACAGGACAAGCTTGCATCTGTTATAGTTTTGGAGAAAAATGTGTTCATTTCATTTATGCGCGAAATGCCTTAAAAATGGCTTTTAAGAGCATTTAAAGCATAGAGACGATTATCTCGAGATTGCAAGATAAACAAACAAAACTTTTAGTGGATTTCTACTTATTTTATTAAATATCATCTCCACCAAACAGGACAAGCTTGCATCTGTTATAGTTTTGGAGAAAAATGTGTTCATTTCATTTATGCGCGAAATGCCTTAGAATTGGCTTTTAAGAGCATTTAAAGCATAGAGACGATTATCTCGAGATTGCAAGATAACCAAACAAAACTTTTAGTGGATTTCTACTTATTTTATTAAATATCATCTCCACCAAACAGGACAAGCTTGCATCTGTTATAGTTTTGGAGAAAAATGTGTTCATTTTATTTATGCGCGAAATGCCTTAGAATTGGCTTTTAAGAGCATTTGAAGCATGGAGACGATTATCTTGGAATTGCAAGATAACCAAACAAAACTTTTAGTGGATTTCTACTTATTTTATTAAATATCATCTCCACCAAACAGGACAAGCTTGCATCTGTTATAGTTTTGGAGAAAAATGTGTTCATTTCATTTATGCGCGAAATGCCTTAGAATTGGCTTTTAAGAGCATTTGAAGCATGGAGACGATTATCTCGGGATTGCAAGATAACCAAACAAAACTTTTAGTGGATTTCTACTTATTTTATTAAATATCATCTCCACCAAACAGGACAAGCTTGCATCTGTTATAGTTTTGGAGAAAAATGTGTTAATTTCATTTATGCGCGAAATGCCTTAGAATTGGCTTTTAAGAGCATTTGAAGCATGGAGACGATTATCTCGGGAGTGCAAGATAACCAAACAAAACTTTTAGTGGATTTCTATTTATTTTATTAAATATCATCCCCACCAAACAGGACAAGCTTGCATCTGTTATAGTTTTGGAGAAAAATGTGTTCATTTCATTTATGCGCGAAATGCCTTAAAAATGGCTTTTAAGAGCATTTAAAGCATAGAGACGATTATCTCGAGATTGCAAGATAACCAAACAAAACTTTTAGTGGATTTCTACTTATTTTATTAAATATCATCTCCACCAAACAGGACAAGCTTGCATCTGTTATAGTTTTGGAGAAAAATGTGTTCATTTCATTTATGAGCGAAATGCCTTAGAATTGGCTTTTAAGAGCATTTAAAGCATAGAGACGATTATCTCGAGATTGCAAGATAACCAAACAAAACTTTTAGTGGATTTCTACTTATTTTATTAAATATCATCTCCACCAAACAGGACAAGCTTGCATCTGTTATAGTTTTGGAGAAAAATGTGTTCATTTCATGTATGCGCGAAATGCCTTAGAATTGGCTTTTAAGAGCATTTGAAGCATGGAGACGATTATCTCGGAATTGCAAGATAACCAAACAAAACTTTTAGTGGATTTCTACTTATTTTATTAAATATCATCTCCACCAAACAGGACAAGCTTGCATCTGTTATAGTTTTGGAGAAAAATGTGTTCATTTCATTTATGCGCGAAATGCCTTAGAATTGGCTTTTAAGAGCATTTGAAGCATGGAGACGATTATCTCGGGATTGCAAGATAAACAAACAAAACTTTTAGTGGATTTCTACTTATTTTATTAAATATCATCTCCACCAAACAGGACAAGCTTGCATGTGTTATAGTTTTGGAGAAAAATGTGTTCATTTCATGTATGCGCGAAATGCCTTAAAAATGGCTTTAAAATGGATTTGGAGCATGGAGACGATTATCTCGGGATTGCAAGATAACCAAACAAAACTTTTAGTGGATTTCTACTTATTTTATTAAATATCATCTCCACCAAACAGGACAAGCTTGCATCTGTTATAGTTTTGGAGAAAAATGTGTTCATTTCATTTATGCGCGAAATGCCTTAGAATTGGCTTTGAAGAGCATTTGAAGCATGGAGACGATTATCTCGGGATTGCAAGATAACCAAACAAAACTTTTAGTGGATTTCTACTTATTTTATTAAATATCATCTCCACCAAACAGGACAAGCTTGCATCTGTTATAGTTTTGGAGAAAAATGTGTTCATTTCATGTATGCGCGAAATGCCTTAAAAATGGCTTTAAAATGGATTTGGAGCATGGAGACGATTATCTCGGGATTGCAAGATAACCAAACAAAACTTTTAGTGGATTTCTACTTATTTTATTAAATATCATCTCCACCAAACAGGACAAGCTTGCATCTGTTATAGTTTTGGAGAAAAATGTGTTCATTTCATGTATGCGCGAAATGCCTTAAAAATGGCTTTAAAATGGATTTGGAGCATGGAGACGATTATCTCGGGATTGCAAGATAACCAAACAAAACTTTTAGTGGATTTCTACTTATTTTATTAAATATCATCTCCACCAAACAGGACAAGCTTGCATCTGTTATAGTTTTGGAGAAAAATGTGTTCATTTCATGTATGCGCGAAATGCCTTAAAAATGGCTTTAAAATGGATTTGGAGCATGGAGACGATTATCTCGGGATTGCAAGATAACCAAACAAAACTTTTAGTGGATTTCTACTTATTTTATTAAATATCATCTCCACCAAACAGGACAAGCTTGCATCTGTTATAGTTTTGGAGAAAAATGTGTTCATTTCATGTATGCGCGAAATGCCTTAAAAATGGCTTTAAAATGGATTTGGAGCATGGAGACGATTATCTCGGGATTGCAAGATAACCAAACAAAACTTTTAGTGGATTTCTACTTATTTTATTAAATATCATCTCCACCAAACAGGACAAGCTTGCATCTGTTATAGTTTTGGAGAAAAATGTGTTCATTTCATGTATGCGCGAAATGCCTTAAAAATGGCTTTAAAATGGATTTGGAGCATGGAGACGATTATCTCGGGATTGCAAGATAACCAAACAAAACTTTTAGTGGATTTCTACTTATTTTATTAAATATCATCTCCACCAAACAGGACAAGCTTGCATCTGTTATAGTTTTGGAGAAAAATGTGTTCATTTCATGTATGCGCGAAATGCCTTAAAAATGGCTTTAAAATGGATTTGGAGCATGGAGACGATTATCTCGGGATTGCAAGATAACCAAACAAAACTTTTAGTGGATTTCTACTTATTTTATTAAATATCATCTCCACCAAATAGGACAAGCTTGCATCTGTTATAGTTTTGGAGAAAAATGTGTTCATTTCATGTATGCGCGAAATGCCTTAAAAATGGCTTTAAAATGGATTTGGAGCATGGAGACGATTATCTCGGGATTGCAAGATAACAAAACAAAACTTTTAGTGGATTTCTACTTATTTTATTAAATATCATCTCCACCAAACAGGACAAGCTTGCATGTGTTATAGTTTTGGAGAAAAATGTGTTCATTTCATGTATGCGCAAAATGCCTTAAAAATGGCTTTAAAATGGATTTGGAGCATGGAGACGATTATCTCAGGATGGCAATATAAACAAACGAAACTTTTAGTAGATTTCTACTTATTTTATTAAATATTATCTCCACCAAACAGGACAAGCTTGCATCTGTTATAGTTTTGGAGAAAAATGTGTTCATTTCATGTATGCGCGAAATGCCTTAAAAATGGCTTTAAAATGGATTTGGAGCATGGAGACGATTATCTCGGGATTGCAAGATAACCAAACAAAACTTTTAGTGGATTTCTACTTATTTTATTAAATATCATCTCCACCAAACAGGACAAGCTTGCATCTGTTATAGTTTTGGAGAAAAATGTGTTCATTTCATGTATGCGCGAAATGCCTTAAAAATGGCTTTAAAATGGATTTGGAGCATGGAGACGATTATCTCGGGATTGCAAGATAACCAAACAAAACTTTTAGTGGATTTCTACTTATTTTATTAAATATCATCTCCACCAAACAGGACAAGCTTGCATCTGTTATAGTTTTGGAGAAAAATGTGTTCATTTCATGTATGCGCGAAATGCCTTAAAAATGGCTTTAAAATGGATTTGGAGCATGGAGACGATTATCTCGGGATTGCAAGATAACCAAACAAAACTTTTAGTGGATTTCTACTTATTTTATTAAATATCATCTCCACCAAACAGGACAAGCTTGCATCTGTTAAAGTTTTGGAGAAAAATGTGTTCATTTCATGTATGCGCGAAATGCCTTAAAAATGGCTTTAAAATGGATTTGGAGCATGGAGACGATTATCTCGGGATTGCAAGATAACCAAACAAAACTTTTAGTGGATTTCTACTTATTTTATTAAATATCATCTCCACCAAACAGGACAAGCTTGCATCTGTTATAGTTTTGGAGAAAAATGTGTTCATTTCATGAATGCGCGAAATGCCTTAAAAATGGCTTTAAAATGGATTTGGAGCATGGAGACGATTATCTCGGGATTGCAAGATAACCAAACAAAACTTTTAGTGGATTTCTACTTATTTTATTAAATATCATCTCCACCAAACAGGACAAGCTTGCATCTGTTATAGTTTTGGAGAAAAATGTGTTCATTTCATGTATGCGCGAAATGCCTTAAAAATGGCTTTAAAATGGATTTGGAGCATGGAGACGATTATCTCGGGATTGCAATATAGCCAAACAAAACTTTTAGTGGATTTCTACTTATTTTATTAAATATCATCTCCACCAAACAGGACAAGCTTGCATCTGTTATAGTTTTGGAGAAAAATGTGTTCATTTCATGTATGCGCGAAATGCCTTAAAAGTGACTTTAAAATGGATTTGGAGCATGGAGACGATTATCTCGGGATTGCAAGATAACCAAACAAAACTTTTAGTGGATTTCTACTTATTTTATTAAATATCATCTCCACCAAACAGGACAAGCTTGCATCTGTTATAGTTTTGGAGAAAAATGTGTTCATTTCATGTATGCGCGAAATGCCTTAAAAATGGCTTTAAAATGGATTTGGAGCATGGAGACGATTATCTCGGGATTGCAAGATAACCAAACAAAACTTTTAGTGGATTTCTACTTATTTTATTAAATATCATCTCCACCAAACAGGACAAGCTTGCATCTGTTATAGTTTTGGAGAAAAATGTGTTCATTTCATGTATGCGCGAAATGCCTTAAAAATGGCTTTAAAATGGATTTGGAGCATGGAGACGATTATCTCGGGATTGCAATATAACCAAACAAAACTTTTAGTGGATTTCTACTTATTTTATTAAATATCATCTCCACCAAACAGGACAAGCTTGCATCTGTTATAGTTTTGGAGAAAAATTTGTTCATTTCATGTATGCGCGAAATGCCTTAAAAATGGCTTTAAAATGGATTTGGAGCATGGAGACGATTATCTCGGGATTGCAAGATAACCAAACAAAACGTTTAGTGGATTTCTACTTATTTTATTAAATATCATCTCCACCAAACAGGACAAACTTGCATCTGTTATAGTTTTGGAGAAAAATGTGTTCATTTCATGTATGCGCGAAATGCCTTAAAAATGGCTTTAAAATGGATTTGGAGCATGGAGACGATTATCTCGGGATTGCAAGATAACCAAACAAAACTTTTAGTGGATTTCTACTTATTTTATTAAATATCATCTCCACCAAACAGGACAAGCTTGCATCTGTTATAGTTTTGGAGAAAAATGTGTTCATTTCATGTATGCGCGAAATGCCTTAAAAATGGCTTTAAAATGGATTTGGAGCATGGAGACGATTATCTCGGGATTGCAAGATAACCAAACAAAACTTTTAGTGGATTTCTACTTATTTTATTAAATATCATCTCCACCAAACAGGACAAGCTTGCATGTGTTATAGTTTTGGAGAAAAATGTGTTAATTTCATGTATGCGCAAAATGCCTTTGAAATGGCTTTAAAATGGATTTGGAGCATGGAGACGATTATCTCGGGATTGCAAGATAACCAAACAAAACTTTTAGTGGATTTCTACTTATTTTATTAAATATCATCTCCACCAAACAGGACAAGCTTGCATCTGTTATAGTTTTGGAGAAAAATGTGTTCATTTCATGTATGCGCGAAATGCCTTAAAAATGGCTTTAAAATGGATTTGGAGCATGGAGACGATTATCTCGGGATTGCAAGATAACCAAACAAAACTTTTAGTGGATTTCTACTTATTTTATTAAATATCATCTCCACCATACAGGACAAGCTTGCATCTGTTATAGTTTTGGAGAAAAATGTGTTCATTTCATGTATGCGCGAAATGCCTTAAAAATGGCTTTAAAATGGATTTGGAGCATGGAGACGATTATCTCGGGATTGCAAGATAACCAAACAAAACTTTTAGTGGATTTCTACTTATTTTATTAAATATCATCTCCACCAAACAGGACAAGCTTGCATCTGTTATAGTTTTGGAGAAAAATGTGTTCATTTCATGTATGCGCGAAATGCCTTAAAAATGGCTTTAAAATGGATTTGGAGCATGGAGACGATTATCTCGGGATTGCAAGATAACCAAACAAAACTTTTAGTGGATTTCTACTTATTTTATTAAATATCATCTCCACCAAACAGGACAAGCTTGCATCTGTTATAGTTTTGGAGAAAAATGTGTTCATTTCATGTATGCGCGAAATGCCTTAAAAATGGCTTTAAAATGGATTTGGAGCATGGAGACGATTATCTCGGGATTGCAAGATAACCAAACAAAACTTTTAGTGGATTTCTACTTATTTTATTAAATATCATCTCCACCAAACAGGACAAGCTTGCATCTGTTATAGTTTTGGAGAAAAATGTGTTCATTTCATGTATGCGCGAAATGCCTTAAAAATGGCTTTAAAATGGATTTGGAGCATGGAGACGATTATCTCGGGATTGCAAGATAACCAAACAAAACTTTTAGTGGATTTCTACTTATTTTATTAAATATCATCTCCACCAAACAGGACAAGCTTGCATCTGTTTTAGTTTTGGAGAAAAATGTGTTCATTTCATGTATGCGCGAAATGCCTTAAAAATGGCTTTAAAATGGATTTGGAGCATGGAGACGATTATCTCGGGATTGCAATATAACCAAACAAAACTTTTAGTGGATTTCTACTTATTTTATTAAATATCATCTCCACCAAACAGGACAAGCTTGCATCTGTTATAGTTTTGGAGAAAAATGTGTTCATTTCATGTATGCGCAAAATGCCTTTGAAATGGCTTTAAAATGGATTTGGAGCATGGAGACGATTATCTCGGGATTGCAAGATAACCAAACAAAACTTTTAGTGGATTTCTACTTATTTTATTAAATATCATCTCCACCAAACAGGACAAGCTTGCATCTGTTATAGTTTTGGAGAAAAATGTGTTCATTTCATGTATGCGCGAAATGCCTTAAAAATGGCTTTAAAATGGATTTGGAGCATGGAGACGATTATCTCGGGATTGCAAGATAACCAAACAAAACTTTTAGTGTATTTCTACTTATTTTATTAAATATCATCTCCACCAAACAGGACAAGTTGCATCTGTTATAGTTTTGGAGAAAAATGTGTTCATTTCATGTATGCGCGAAATGCCTTAAAAATGGCTTTAAAATGGATTTGGAGCATGGAGACGATTATCTCGGGATTGCAAGATAACCAAACAAAACTTTTAGTGGATTTCTACTTATTTTATTAAATATCATCTCCACCAAACAGGACAAGCTTGCATCTGTTATAGTTTTGGAGAAAAATGTGTTAATTTCATGTATGCGCGAAATGCCTTAAAAATGGCTTTAAAATGGATTTGGAGCATGGAGACGATTATCTCGGGATTGCAAGATAACCAAACAAAACTTTTAGTGGATTTCTACTTATTTTATTAAATATCATCTCCACCAAACAGGACAAGCTTGCATCTATTATAGTTTTGGAGAAAAATGTGTTCATTTCATGTATGCGCGAAATGCCTTAAAAATGGCTTTAAAATGGATTTGGAGCATGGAGACGATTATCTCGGGATTGCAAGATAACCAAACAAAACGTTTAGTGGATTTCTACTTATTTTATTAAATATCATCTCCACCAAACAGGACAAGCTTGCATCTGTTATAGTTTTGGAGAAAAATGTGTTCATTTCATGTATGCGCGAAATGCCTTAAAAATGGCTTTAAAATGGATTTGGAGCATGGAGACGATTATCTCGGGATTGCAATATAACTAAACAAAACTTTTAGTGGATTTCTACTTATTTTATTAAATATCATCTCCACCAAACAGGACAAGCTTGCATCTGTTATAGTTTTGGAGAAAAATGTGTTCATTTCATGTATGCGCGAAATGCCTTAAAAATGGCTTTAAAATGGATTTGGAGCATGGAGACGATTATCTCGGGATTGCAAGATAACCAAACAAAACTTTTAGTGGATTTCTACTTATTTTATTAAATATCATCTCCACCAAACAGGACAAGCTTGCATCTGTTATAGTTTTTGGAGAAAAATGTGTTCATTTCATGTATGCGCGAAATGCCTTAAAAATGGCTTTAAAATGGATTTGGAGCATGGAGACGATTATCTCGGGATTGCAAGATAACCAAACAAAACTTTTAGTGGATTTCTACTTATTTTATTAAATATCATCTCCACCAAACAGGACAAGCTTGCATCTGTTATAGTTTTGGAGAAAAATGTGTTCATTTCATGTATGCGCGAAATGCCTTAAAAATGGCTTTAAAATGGATTTGGAGCATGAAGACGATTATCTCGGGATTGCAAGATAACCAAACAAAACTTTTAGTGGATTTCTACTTATTTTATTAAATATCATCTCCACCAAACAGGACAAGCTTGCATCTGTTATAGTTTTGGAGAAAAATGTGTTCATTTCATGTATGCGCGAAATGCCTTAAAAATGGCTTTAAAATGGATTTGGAGCATGGAGACGATTATCTCGGGATTGCAAGATAACCAAACAAAACTTTTAGTGGATTTCTACTTATTTTATTAAATATCATCTCCACCAAACAGGACAAGCTTGCATCTGTTATAGTTTTGGAGAAAAATGTGTTCATTTCATGTATGCGCGAAATGCCTTAAAAATGGCTTTAAAATGGATTTTGAGCATGGAGACGATTATCTCGGGATTGCAATATAACCAAACAAAACTTTTAGTGGATTTCTACTTATTTTATTAAATATCATCTCCACCAAACAGGACAAGCTTGCATCTGTTATAGTTTTGGAGAAAAATGTGTTCATTTCATGTATGCGCGAAATGCCTTAAAAATGGCTTTAAAATGGATTTGGAGCATGGAGACGATTATCTCGGGATTGCAAGATAACCAAACAAAACTTTTAGTGGATTTCTACTTATTTTATTAAATATCATCTCCACCAAACAGGACAAGCTTGCATCTGTTATAGTTTTGGAGAAAAATGTGTTCATTTCATGTATGCGCGAAATGCCTTAAAAATGGCTTTAAAATGGATTTGGAGCATGGAGACGATTATCTCGGGATTGCAAGATAACCAAACAAAACTTTTAGTGGATTTCTACTTATTTTATTAAATATCATCTCCACCAAACAGGACAAGCTTGCATCTGTTATAGTTTTGGAGAAAAATGTGTTCATTTCATGTATGCGCGAAATGCCTTAAAAATGGCTTTAAAATGGATTTGGAGCATGGAGACGATTATCTCGGATTGCAAGATAACCAAACAAAACTTTTAGTGGATTTCTACTTATTTTATTAAATATCATCTCCACCAAACAGGACAAGCTTGCATCTGTTATAGTTTTGGAGAAAAATGTGTTCATTTCATGTATGCGCAAAATGCCTTAAAAATGGCTTTAAAATGGATTTGGAGCATGGAGACGATTATCTCAGGATGGCAATATAAACAAACGAAACTTTTAGTAGATTTCTACTTATTTTATTAAATATTATCTCCACCAAACAGGACAAGCTTGCATCTGTTATAGTTTTGGAGAAAAATGTGTTCATTTCATGTATGCGCGAAATGCCTTAAAAATGGCTTTAAAATGGATTTGGAGCATGGAGACGATTATCTCGGGATTGCAAGATAACCAAACAAAACTTTTAGTGGATTTCTACTTATTTTATTAAATATCATCTCCACCAAACAGGACAAGCTTGCATCTGTTATAGTTTTGGAGAAAAATGTGTTCATTTCATGTATGCGCGAAATGCCTTAAAAATG
>NW_027442928.1:0-70226 GCF_048569485.1 Anomaloglossus baeobatrachus
AATTGTTCCTTTTGGGGGGGTATTGCAACTTTTCGGCATTTTGAGGCGAAATTGTTCCTTTGGGGGGGTATTGCAATTTTTTGCCATTTTGAGGCGAAATTGTTCCTTTGGGGGGGTATTGCAACTTTTGGCCATTTTGAAGCGAAATTGTTCCTTTGGGGGGTATTGCAACTTTTGGCCCATTTTGAAGCGAAATTGTTCCTTTGGGGGGTATTGCAATTTTTTGCCATTTTGAGGCGAAATTGTTCCTTTGGGGGGGTATTGCAACTTTTGGCCATATTGAAGCGAAATTGTTCCTTGGGGGGGTATTGCAATTTTTAACCATTTTGAGGTGAAATTGTTCCTTTGGGGGGTATTGCAACTTTTTGGCCATTTTGAAGCGAAATTGTTCCTTTCGGGGGGTATTGCAACTTTTCAGCATTTTGAGACGAAATTGTTCCTTTGGGGGGTATTGCAATTTTTTTTCCATTTTGAGGCGAAATTGTTCCTTTCAGGGGGTATTGCAACTTTTCGGATTTTTGAAGCGAAATTGTTCCTTTGGGGGGTATTGCAATTTTTTGCCATTTTGAGGCGAAATTGTTCCTTTGGGGGGGTATTGCAACTTTTGGCCATTTTGAAGCGAAATTGTTCCTTTGGGGGGGTATTGCAATTTTTTGCCATTTTGAGGCGAAATTGTTCCTTTGGGGGGGTATTGCAACTTTTGGCCATTTTGAAGCGAAATTGTTCCTTTGGGGGGGTATTGCAATTTTTTGCCATTTTGAGGCGAAATTGTTCCTTTGGGGGGGTATTGCAACTTTTGGCCATTTTGAAGCGAAATTGTTCCTTTCGGGGGGTATTGCAACTTTTCGGCATTTTGAGGCGAAATTGTTCCTTTGGGGGGGGTATTGCAACTTTTTGGCCATTTTGAAGCGAAATTGTTCCTTTGGGGGGGTATTGCAACTTTTCGGCATTTTGAGGCGAAATTGTTCCTTTGGGGGGTATTGCAACTTTTGGCCATTTTGAAGCGAAATTGTTCCTTTGGGGGGTATTGCAATTTTTTGCCATTTTGAGGCGAAATTGTTCCTTTGGGGGGGTATTGCAACTTTTGGCCATTTTGAAGCGAAGTTGTACCTTTGGGGGGTATTGCAACTTTTCGGCATTTTGAAGCGAAATTGTTCCTTTGGGGGGGTATTGCAATTTTTTTTTCCTTTTGAGGCGAAATTGTTCCTTTGGGGGGGTATTGCAACTTTTGGCCATTTTGAAGCGAAATTGTTCCTTTGGGGGGGTATTGCAACTTTTCGGCATTTTGAGGCGAAATTGTTCCTTTGGGGGGTATTGCAACTTTTGGCCATTTTGAAGCGAAATTGTTCCTTTGGGGGGTATTGCAACTTTTCGGCATTTTGAGGCGAAATTGTTCCTTTGGGGGGGTATTGCAATTTTTTGCCATTTTGAGGCGAAATTGTTCCTTTGGGGGGGTATTGCAACTTTTGGCCATTTTGAAGCGAAATTGTTCCTTTCGGGGGGTATTGCAACTTTTCGGCATTTTGAGGCGAAATTGTTCCTTTGGGGGGGTATTGCAACTTTTGGCCATTTTGAAGCGAAATTGTTCCTTTTGGGGGGGTATTGCAACTTTTCGGCATTTTAAGGCGAAATTGTTCCTTTGGGGGGGGTATTGCAATTTTTTGCCATTTTGAGGCGAAATTGTTCCTTTGGGGGGGTATTGCAACTTTTGGCCATTTTGAAGCGAAATTTTTCCTTTCAGGGGGTATTGCAACTTTTCGGCATTTTGAGGCGAAATTGTTCCTTTGGGGGGTTATTGCAACTTTTGGCCATTTTGAAGCGAAATTGTTCCTTTGGGGGGGTATTGCAACTTTTCGGCATTTTGAGGCGAAATTGTTCCTTTGGGGGGGTAATTGCAATTTTTGCCATTTTGAGGCGAAATTGTTCCTTTGGGGGGTATTGCCAACTTTTGGCCATTTTGAAGCGAAATTGTTCCTTTGGGGGGTATTGCAATTTTTTGCCATTTTGAGGCGAAATTGTTCCTTTGGGGGGGTATTGCAACTTTTGGCCATATTGAAGCGAAATTGTTCCTTTGGGGGGGTATTGCAATTTTTAACCATTTTGAGGTGAAATTGTTCCTTTGGGGGGGTATTGCAACTTTTGGCCATTTTGAAGCGAAATTGTTCCTTTCGGGGGGGTATTGCAACTTTTCAGCATTTTGAGACGAAATTGTTCCTTTGGGGGGTATTGCAATTTTTTTTCCATTTTGAGGCGAAATTGTTCCTTTCAGGGGGTATTGCAACTTTTCGGATTTTTGAAGCGAAATTGTTCCTTTGGGGGGGTATTGCAATTTTTTGCCATTTTGAGGCGAAATTGTTCCTTTGGGGGGGTATTGCAACTTTTGGCCATTTTGAAGCGAAATTGTTCCTTTGGGGGGGTATTGCAATTTTTTGCCATTTTGAGGCGAAATTGTTCCTTTGGGGGGGTATTGCAACTTTTGGCCATTTTGAAGCGAAATTGTTCCTTTGGGGGGGTATTGCAATTTTTTGCCATTTTGAGGCGAAATTGTTCCTTTGGGGGGGTATTGCAACTTTTTGGCCATTTTGAAGCGAAATTGTTCCTTTCGGGGGGTATTGCAACTTTTCGGCATTTTGAGGCGAAATTGTTCCTTTGGGGGGTATTGCAACTTTTGGCCATTTTGAAGCGAAATTGTTCCTTTGGGGGGGTATTGCAACTTTTCGGCATTTTGAGGCGAAATTGTTCCTTTGGGGGGTATTGCAACTTTTGGCCATTTTGAAGCGAAATTGTCCTTTGGGGGGTATTGCAATTTTTTTGCCATTTTGAGGCGAAATTGTTCCTTTGGGGGGGTATTGCAACTTTAGGCCATTTTTGAAGCGAAATTGTTCCTTTGGGGGGGTATTGCAATTTTTTGCCATTTTGAGGCGAAATTGTTCCTTTGGGGGGTATTGCAACTTTTCGGCATTTTGAAGCGAAATTGTTCCTTTGGGGGGGGTATTGCAATTTTTTTTTCCTTTTTGAGGCGAAATTGTTCCTTTGGGGGGGTATTGCAACTTTTGGCCATTTTGAAGCGAAATTGTTCCTTTGGGGGGGGCATTGCAATTTTTTGCCATTTTGAGGCGAAATTGTTCCTTTGGGGGGGTATTGCAACTTTTGGCCATTTTGAAGCGAAATTGTTCCTTTGGGGGGTATTGCAACTTTTCGGCATTTTGAGGCGAAATTGTTCCTTTGGGGGGGTATTGCAATTTTTTGCCATTTTGAGGCAAAATCGTTCCTTTGGGGGGGGTATTGCAACTTTTGGCCATTTTGAAGCGAAATTGTTCCTTTCGGGGGGTATTGCAACTTTTCGGCATTTTGAGGCGAAATTGTTTCCTTTTGGGGGGGTATTGCAACTTTTGGCCATTTTGAAGCGAAATTGTTCCTTTGGGGGGGTATTGCAACTTTTGGCCATTTTGAAGCGAAATTGTTCCTTTGGGGGGGTATTGCGACTTTTCGGCATTTTGAAGCGAAATTGTTCCTTTGGGGGGGTATTACAATTTTTTTTTCATTTTGAGGCGAAATTGTTTCCTTTGGGGGGGGTATTGCAACTTTTGGCCATTTTGAAGCGAAATTTGTTCTTTGGGGGGGTATTGCAACTTTTCGGCATTTTGAGGTGAAATTGTTCCTTTGGGGGGGTATTGCAACTTTTGGCCATTTTGAAGCGAAATTGTTCCTTTGGGGGGGTATTGCAACTTTTCGGCATTTTGAGGCGAAATTGTTCCATTGGGGGGGTATTGCACTTTTTTGCCATTTTGAGGCGAAATTGTTCCTTTGGGGGGGTATTGCAACTTTTGGCCATTTTGAAGCGAAATTGTTCCTTTCGGGGGTATTGCAACTTTTCGGCATTTTGAAGCGAAATTGTTCCTTTGGGGGGGTATTGCAATTTTTTTTTCATTTTGAGGCGAAATTGTTCCTTTGGGGGGGGTATTGCAACTTTTGGCCATTTTGAAGCGAAATTGTTCCTTTGAGGGGGTATTGCAACTTTTGGCCATTTTGAGGCGAAATTGTTCCTTTGGGGGGGGGTATTGCAACTTTTGGCCATTTTGAAGCGAAATTGTTCCTTTGGGGGGGTATTGCAACTTTTGGCTATTTTGAAGCGAAAATGTTCCTTTGGGGGGGTATTACAACTTTTCGGAATTTTGAGGCGAAATTGTTCCTTTGGGGGGGTATTGCAATTTTTTGCCATTTTGAAGCGAAATTGTTCCTTTGTGGGGGTATTGCAACTTTTCGGCATTTTGAGGCGAAATTGTTCCTTTGGGGGGGTATTGCAATTTTTTGCCATTTTGAAGCGAAATTGTTCCTTTGGGGGGGTATTGCAATTTTTTGCCATTTTGAGGCGAAATTGTTCCTTTGGGGGGGTATTGCAACTTTTGGCCATTTTGAAGCGAAATTGTTCCTTTCGGGGGGTATTGCAACTTTTCGGCATTTTGAGGCGAAATTGTTCCTTTGGGGGGGTATTGCAACTTTTGGCCATATTGAAGGGAAATTGTTCCTTTGGGGGGGTATTGCAATTTTTAACCATTTTGAGGCGAAATTGTTCCTTTGGGGGGGTATTGCAACTTTTGGCCATTTTGAAGCGAAATTGTTCCTTTCGGGGGGTATTGCAACTTTTCAGCATTTTGAGGAGAAATTGTTCCTTTGGGGGGTATTGCAATTTTTTGGCCATTTTGAAGCGAAATTGTTCCTTTGGGGGGGTATTGCAATTATTTTTTCATTTTGAGGCAAAATTGTTCCTTTGGGGGGGTATTGCAACTTTTGGCCATTTTGAGGCGAAATTGTTCCTTTGGGGGGGTATTGCAACTTTTGGCCATTTTGAAGCGAAATTGTTCCTTTGGGGGGGTATTGCAAATTTTCGGCATTTTGAGGCGAAATTGTTCCTTTGGGGGGGTATTGCAACTTTTGGCCATTTTGAAGCAAAATTGTTCCTTTGGGGGGGTATTGCAATTTTTAACCATTTTAAGGCGAAATTGTTCCTTTGGCGGGGGTATTGCAACTTTTGGCCATTTTGAAGCGAAATTGTTCCTTTCGGGGGGTATTGCAACTTTTAAGCATTTTGAGGCGAAATTGTTCCTTTGGGGGGGTATTGCAACTTTTGGCCATTTTGAAGCGAAATTGTTCCTTTTGGGGGGTATTGCAACTTTTCGGCATTTTGAGGCGAAATTGTTCCTTTGGGGGGGTATTGCAACTTTTGGCCATTTTGAAGCGAAATTGTTCCTTTCGGGGGGTATTGCAACTTTTCGGCATTTTGAGGCGAAATTGTTCCTTTGGGGGGGTATTGCAACTTTTCGGCATTTTGAGGCGAAATTGTTCCTTTGGGGGGGTATTGCAATTTTTTTCCATTTTGAGGCGAAATTGTTCCTTTGGGGGGGATATTGCAACTTTTGGCCATTTTGAAGCGAAATTATACCTTTGGGGGGGTATTGCAACTTTTCGGCATTTTGAAGCGAAATTGTTCCTTTGGGGGGTATTGCAATTTTTTGCCATTTTGAAGCGAAATTGTTCCTTTGGGGGGGTATTGCAACTTTTGGCCATTTTGAAGCGAAATTGTTCCTTTCGGGGGGTATTGCAACTTTTCGGCATTTTGAGGCGAAATTGTTACTTTGGGGGGTATTGCAACTTTTGGCCATTTTGAAGCGAAATTGTTCCTTTGGGGGGGTATTGCAACTTTTGGCCATTTTGAAGCGAAATTGTTCCTTTGGGGGGGTATTGCAACTTTTGGCCATTTTGAAGCGAAATTGTTCCTTTCGGGGGGTATTGCAACTTTTCGGCATTTTGAGGCGAAATTGTTCCTTTGGGGGGGTATTGCAACTTTTGGCCATTTTGAAGCGAAATTGTTCCTTTGGGGGGGTATTGCAACTTTTGGCCTTTTTAAAGCGAAATTGTTCCTTTAGGGGGGGATTTCAACTTTTCGGCATTTTGAGGCGAAACTGTTCCTTTGGGGGGGTATTGCAACTTTTGGCCATATTGAAGCGAAATTGTTCCTTTGGGGGGTATTGCAATTTTTAACCATTTTGAGGCGAAATTGTTCCTTTGGGGGGGTATTGCAACTTTTGGCCATTTTGAAGCGAAATTGTTCCTTTCGGGGGGTATTGCAACTTTTGGCCATTTTGAAGCGAAATTGTTCCTTTGGGGGGGTATTGCAATTTTTTGCCATTTTGAGGCGAAATTGTTCCTTTGGGGGGTATTGCAACTTTTGGCCATTTTGAAGCGAAATTGTTCCTTTGGGGGGGTATTGCAATTTTTTGCCATTTTGAGGCGAAATTGTTCCTTTGGGGGGGTATTGCAACTTTTGGTCATTTTGAAGCGAAATTGTTCCTTTGGGGGGGTATTGCAGTTTTTTGCCATTTTGAGGCGAAACTGTTCCTTTGGGGGGGTATTGCAACTTTTGGCCTTTTTGAAGCGAAATTGTTCCTTTCGGGGGGTATTGCAACTTTTCGGCATTTTGAGGCGAAATTGTTCCTTTGGGGGGGTATTGCAATTTTTTTTCCATTTTGAGGCGAAATTGTTCCTTTGGGGGGGGTATTGCAACTTTTGGACATTTTAAAGCGAAATTGTACCTTTGGGGGGGTGTTGCAACTTTTCGGCATTTTGAAGCGAAATTGTTCCTTTCGGGGGTATTGCAATTTTTTGCCATTTTCAGGCGAAATTGTACCTTTGGGGGGGTATTGCAACTTTTGGCCATTTTGAAGCGAAATTGTTCCTTTGGGGGGGTATTGCAATTTTTTGCCATTTTCAGGCGAAACTGTTCCTTTGTGGGGGTATTGCAACTTTTGGCCATTTTGAAGCAAAATTGTTCCTTTGGGGGGGTATTGCATATTTTTGCCATTTTGAGGCGAAATTGTTCCTTTGGGGGGGTATTGCAACGTTTGGCCATATTGAAGCGAAATTGTTCCTTTGGGGGGGTGTTACAATTTTTGGCCATTTTGAGGCGAAATTGTTCCTTTCGGGGGGTATTGCAACTTTTCGGCATTTTGAAGCAAAATTGTTCCTTTGGGGGGGTATTGCAACTTTTGGCCATTTTGAAGTGAAATTGTTCCTTTGGGGGGGTATTGCAATTTTTTGCCATTTTGAGGCGAAATTGTTCCTTTGGGGGGGTATTGCAACTTTTGGCCATTTTGAAGCGAAATTGTTCCTTTGGGGGGGTATTGCAACTTTTCGGCATTTTGAGGCGAAATTGTTCCTTTGGGGGGGTATTGCAATTTTTGCCATTTTGAGGCGAAATTGTTCCTTTGGGGGGGTATTGCAACTTTTGGCCATTTTGAAGCGAAATTGTTCCTTTCGGGGGGTATTGCAACTTTTCGGCATTTTGAGGCGAAATTGTTCCTTTGGGGGGGTATTGCAACTTTTGGCCATTTTGAAGCGAAATTGTTCCTTTCGGGGGGGTATTGCAACTTTTCGGCATTTTGAGGCGAAATTGTTCCTTTGGGGGGGTATTGCAACTTTTGGCCATTTTGAAGCGAAATTGTTCCTTTCGGGGGGTATTGCAACTTTTCGGCATTTTGAGGCGAAATTGTTCCTTTGGGGGGGTATTGCAACTTTTCGGCATTTTGAGGCGAAATTGTTCCTTTGGGGGGGTATTGCAATTTTTTTCCATTTTGAGGCGAAATTGTTCCTTTGGGGGGGATATTGCAACTTTTGGCCATTTTGAAGCGAAATTGTACCTTTGGGGGGGTATTGCAACTTTTCGGCATTTTGAGGCGAAATTGTTCCTTTGGGGGGGTATTGCAATTTTTTGCCATTTTGAGGTGAAATTGTTCCTTTGGGGGGGTATTGCAACTTTTGGCCATTTTGAAGCGAAATTGTACCTTTGGGGGGGTATTGCAACTTTTCGGCATTTTGAAGCGAAATTGTTCCTTTGGGGGGGTATTGCAACTTTTGGCCATTTTGAAGCGAAATTGTTCCTTTCGGGGGGTATTGCAACTTTTCGGCATTTTGAGGCGAAATTGTTCCTTTGGGGGGTATTGCAACTTTTGGCCATTTTGAAGCGAAATTGTTCCTTTGGGGGGGTATTGCAACTTTTCGGCATTTTGAGGTGAAATTGTTCCTTTGGGGGGGTATTGCAACTTTTGGCCATTTTGAAGCGAAATTGTTCCTTTGGGGGGGTATTGCAACTTTTGGCCATTTTGAAGCGAAATTGTTCCTTTCGGGGGGTATTGCAACTTTTCGTCATTTTGAGGCGAAATTGTTCCTTTGGGGGGGTATTGCAACTTTTGGCCATTTTGAAGCGAAATTGTTCCTTTGGGGGGGTATTGCAACTTTTGGCCTTTTTAAAGCGAAATTGTTCCTTTAGGGGGGAATTTCAACTTTTCGGCATTTTGAGGCGAAACTGTTCCTTTGGGGGGGTATTGCAACTTTTGGCCATATTGAAGCGAAATTGTTCCTTTGGGGGGGTATTGCAATTTTTAACCATTTTGAGGCGAAATTGTTCCTTTGGGGGGGTATTGCAACTTTTGGCCATTTTGAAGCGAAATTGTTCCTTTCGGGGGGTATTGCAACTTTTGGCCATTTTGAAGCGAAATTATTCCTTTGGGGGGGTATTGCAATTTTTTGCCATTTTGAGGCGAAATTGTTCCTTTGGGGGGGTATTGCAACTTTTGGTCATTTTGAAGCGAAATTGTTCCTTTGGGGGGGTATTGCAGTTTTTTGCCATTTTGAGGCGAAACTGTTCCTTTGGGGGGGTATTGCAACTTTTGGCCTTTTTGAAGCGAAATTGTTCCTTTCGGGGGGTATTGCAACTTTTCGGCATTTTGAGGCGAAATTGTTCCTTTGGGGGGGTATTGCAATTTTTTTTCCATTTTGAGGCGAAATTGTTCCTTTGGGGGGGGTATTGCAACTTTTGGACATTTTGAAGCGAAATTGTACCTTTGGGGGGGTGTTGCAACTTTTCGGTATTTTGAAGCGAAATTGTTCCTTTCGGGGGTATTGCAATTTTTTGCCATTTTGAGGCGAAATTGTTCCTTTAAGGGGGTATTGCAACTTTTGGCCATTTTGAAGCGAAATTGTACCTTTGGGGGGGTATTGCAACTTTTCGGCATTTTGAGGCGAAATTGTTCCTTTGGGGGGGTATTGCAATTTTTTGCCAATTTGAGGTGAAATTATTCCTTTGGGGGGTATTGCAACTTTTGGCCATTTTGAAGCGAAATTGTTCCTTTGGGGGGGTATTGCAACTTTTGGCCATTTTGAGGCGAAATTGTTCCTTTGGGGGGGTATTGCAACTTTTGGCCATTTTGAGGCGAAATTGTTCCTTTGGGGGGGTATTGCAATTTTTTGCCATTTTCAGGCGAAACTGTTCCTTTGGGGGGGTATTGCAACTTTTGGCCATTTTGAAGCGAAATTGTTCCTTTCGGGGGGTATTGCAACTTTTCGGCATTTTGAGGCGAAATTGTTCCTTTGGGGGGTATTGCAATTTTTTGCCATTTTGAGGCAAAATTGTTTCTTTGTGGGGGTATTGCAACTTTTGGCCATTTTGAAGCAAAATTGTTCCTTTGGGGGGGTATTGCATATTTTTGCCATTTTGAGGCGAAATTGTTCCTTTGGGGGGGTATTGCAACGTTTGGCCATATTGAAGCGAAATTGTTCCTTTGGGGGGGTGTTACAATTTTTGGCCATTTTGAGGCGAAATTGTTCCTTTCGGGGGGGTATTTCAACTTTTGGCCATTTTGAAGTGAAATTGTTCCTTTGGGGGGGTATTGCAATTTTTTGCCATTTTGAGGCGAAATTGTTCCTTTGGGGGGGTATTGCAACTTTTGGCCATTTTGAAGCGAAATTGTTCCTTTGGGGGGGTATTGCAATTTTTGCCATTTTGAGGCGAAATTGTTCCTTTGGGGGGGTATTGCAACTTTTGGCCATTTTGAAGCGAAATTGTTCCTTTCGGGGGGTATTGCAACTTTTCGGCATTTTGAGGCGAAATTGTTCCTTTGGGGGGGTATTGCAACTTTTGGCCATTTTGAAGCGAAATTGTTCCTTTGGGGGGGTATTGCAACTTTTGGCCTTTTTAAAGCGAAATTGTTCCTTTAGGGGGGGATTTCAACTTTTCGGCATTTTGAGGCGAAATTGTTCCTTTGGGGGGGTATTGCAACTTTTGGCCATATTGAAGCGAAATTGTTCCTTTGGGGGGGTATTGCAATTTTTAACCATTTTGAGGCGAAATTGTTCCTTTGGGGGGGTATTGCAACTTTTGGCCATTTTGAAGCGAAATTGTTCATTTCGGGGGGTATTGCAACTTTTGGCCATTTTGAAGCGAAATTATTCCTTTGGGGGGGTATTGCAATTTTTTGCCATTTTGAGGCGAAATTGTTCCTTTGGGGGGGTATTGCAACTTTTGGTCATTTTGAAGCGAAATTGTTCCTTTGGGGGGGTATTGCAGTTTTTTGCCATTTTGAGGCGAAACTGTTCCTTTGGGGGGGTATTGCAACTTTTGGCCTTTTTGAAGCGAAATTGTTCCTTTCGGGGGGTATTGCAACTTTTCGGCATTTTGAGGCGAAATTGTTCCTTTGGGGGGGTATTGCAATTTTTTTTCCATTTTGAGGCGAAATTGTTCCTTTGGGGGGGGGTATTGCAACTTTTGGACATTTTGAAGCGAAATTGTACCTTTGGGGGGGTGTTGCAACTTTTCGGCATTTTGAAGCGAAATTGTTCCTTTCGGGGGTATTGCAATTTTTTGCCATTTTGAGGCGAAATTGTTCCTTTAAGGGGGTATTGCAACTTTTGGCCATTTTGAAGCGAAATTGTACCTTTGGGGGGGTATTGCAACTTTTCGGCATTTTGAGGCGAAATTGTTCCTTTGGGGGGGTATTGCAATTTTTTGCCAATTTGAGGTGAAATTATTCCTTTGGGGGGTATTGCAACTTTTGGCCATTTTGAAGCGAAATTGTTCCTTTGGGGGGGTATTGCAACTTTTGGCCATTTTGAGGCGAAATTGTTCCTTTGGGGGGGTATTGCAACTTTTGGCCATTTTGAGGCGAAATTGTTCCTTTGGGGGGGTATTGCAATTTTTTGCCATTTTCAGGCGAAACTGTTCCTTTGGGGGGGTATTGCAACTTTTGGCCATTTTGAAGCGAAATTGTTCCTTTCGGGGGGTATTGCAACTTTTCGGCATTTTGAGGCGAAATTGTTCCTTTGGGGGGTATTGCAATTTTTTGCCATTTTGAGGCAAAATTGTTTCTTTGTGGGGGTATTGCAACTTTTGGCCATTTTGAAGCAAAATTGTTCCTTTGGGGGGGTATTGCATATTTTTGCCATTTTGAGGCGAAATTGTTCCTTTGGGGGGGTATTGCAACGTTTGGCCATATTGAAGCGAAATTGTTCCTTTGGGGGGGTGTTACAATTTTTGGCCATTTTGAGGCGAAATTGTTCCTTTCGGGGGGGTATTTCAACTTTTGGCCATTTTGAAGTGAAATTGTTCCTTTGGGGGGGTATTGCAATTTTTTGCCATTTTGAGGCGAAATTGTTCCTTTGGGGGGGTATTGCAACTTTTGGCCATTTTGAAGCGAAATTGTTCCTTTCGGGGGGTATTGCAACTTTTCGGCATTTTGAGGCGAAATTGTTCCTTTGGGGGGGTATTGCAACTTTTGGCCATTTTGAAGCGAAATTGTTCCTTTGGGGGGGTATTGCAACTTTTGGCCTTTTTAAAGCGAAATTGTTCCTTTAGGGGGGGATTTCAACTTTTCGGCATTTTGAGGCGAAATTGTTCCTTTGGGGGGGTATTGCAATTTTTAACCATTTTGAGGCGAAATTGTTCCTTTGGGGGGGTATTGCAACTTTTGGCCATTTTGAAGCGAAATTGTTCATTTCGGGGGGTATTGCAACTTTTGGCCATTTTGAAGCGAAATTATTCCTTTGGGGGGGTATTGCAATTTTTTGCCATTTTGAGGCGAAATTGTTCCTTTGGGGGGGTATTGCAACTTTTGGCCATTTTGAAGCGAAATTGTTCCTTTGGGGGGGTATTGCAATTTTTTGCCATTTTGAGGCGAAATTGTTCCTTGGGGGGGTATTGCAACTTTTGGCCATTTTGAAGCGAAATTGTTCCTTTGGGGGGGTATTGCAACTTTTCGGCATTTTGAGGCGAAATTGTTCCTTTGGGGGGGTATTGCAATTTTTGCCATTTTGAGGCGAAATTGTTCCTTTGGGGGGGTATTGCAACTTTTGGCCATTTTGAAGCGAAATTGTTCCTTTCGGGGGGTATTGCAACTTTTCGGCATTTTGAGGCGAAATTGTTCCTTTGGGGGGGTATTGCAACTTTTGGCCATTTTGAAGCGAAATTGTTCCTTTCGGGGGGTATTGCAACTTTTCGGCATTTTGAGGCGAAATTGTTCCTTTGGGGGGGTATTGCAACTTTTGGCCATTTTGAAGCGAAATTGTTCCTTTCGGGGGGTATTGCAACTTTTCGGCATTTTGAGGCGAAATTGTTTCTTTGGGGGGGTATTGCAATTTTTTTCCATTTTGAGGCGAAATTGTTCCTTTGGGGGGGATATTGCAACTTTTGGCCATTTTGAAGCGAAATTGTACCTTTGGGGGGGTATTGCAACTTTTCGGCATTTTGAGGCGAAATTGTTCCTTTGGGGGGGTATTGCAATTTTTTGCCATTTTGAGGTGAAATTGTTCCTTTGGGGGGGTATTGCAACTTTTGGCCATTTTGAAGCGAAATTGTACCTTTGGGGGGGTATTGCAACTTTTCGGCATTTTGAAGCGAAATTGTTCCTTTGGGGGGGTATTGCAACTTTTGGCCATTTTGAAGCGAAATTGTTCCTTTCGGGGGGTATTGCAACTTTTCGGCATTTTGAGGCGAAATTGTTCCTTTGGGGGGTATTGCAACTTTTGGCCATTTTGAAGCGAAATTGTTCCTTTGGGGGGGTATTGCAACTTTTCGGCATTTTGAGGTGAAATTGTTCCTTTGGGGGGGTATTGCAACTTTTGGCCATTTTGAAGCGAAATTGTACCTTTGGGGGGGTATTGCAACTTTTCGGCATTTTGAAGCGAAATTGCTCCTTTGGGGGGGTATTGCAACTTTTGGCCATTTTGAAGCGAAATTGTTCCTTTCGGGGGGTATTGCAACTTTTCGGCATTTTGAGGCGAAATTGTTCCTTTGGGGGGTATTGCAACTTTTGGCCATTTTGAAGCGAAATTGTTCCTTTGGGGGGGTATTGCAACTTTTCGTCATTTTGAGGCGAAATTGTTCCTTTGGGGGGGTATTGCAACTTTTGGCCATTTTGAAGCGAAATTGTTCCTTTGGGGGGGTATTGCAACTTTTGGCCTTTTTAAAGCGAAATTGTTCCTTTAGGGGGGAATTTCAACTTTTCGGCATTTTGAGGCGAAACTGTTCCTTTGGGGGGGTATTGCAACTTTTGGCCATATTGAAGCGAAATTGTTCCTTTGGGGGGGTATTGCAATTTTTAACCATTTTGAGGCGAAATTGTTCCTTTGGGGGGGTATTGCAACTTTTGGCCATTTTGAAGCGAAATTGTTCCTTTCGGGGGGTATTGCAACTTTTGGCCATTTTGAAGCGAAATTGTTCCTTTGGGGGGGTATTGCAATTTTTTGCCATTTTGAGGCGAAATTGTTCCTTTGGGGGGGTATTGCAACTTTTGGTCATTTTGAAGCGAAATTGTTCCTTTGGGGGGGTATTGCAGTTTTTTGCCATTTTGAGGCGAAACTGTTCCTTTGGGGGGGTATTGCAACTTTTGGCCATATTGAAGCGAAATTGTTCCTTTGGGGGGGTATTGCAACTTTTCGGCATTTTGAGGCGAAATTGTTCCTTTGGGGGGGTATTGCAATTTTTTGCCAATTTGAGGTGAAATTATTCCTTTGGGGGGGTATTGCAACTTTTGGCCATTTTGAAGCGAAATTGTTCCTTGGGGGGGTATTGCAACTTTTGGCCATTTTGAGGCGAAATTGTTCCTTTGGGGGGGTATTGCAACTTTTGGCCATTTTGAGGCGAAATTGTTCCTTTGGGGGGGTATTGCAATTTTTTGCCATTTTCAGGCGAAACTGTTCCTTTGGGGGGGTATTGCAACTTTTGGCCATTTTGAAGCGAAATTGTTCCTTTCGGGGGGTATTGCAACTTTTCGGCATTTTGAGGCGAAATTGTTCCTTTGGGGGGTATTGCAATTTTTTGCCATTTTGAGGCAAAATTGTTTCTTTGTGGGGGTATTGCAACTTTTGGCCATTTTGAAGCAAAATTGTTCCTTTGGGGGGGTATTGCATATTTTTGCCATTTTGAGGCGAAATTGTTCCTTTGGGGGGGTATTGCAACGTTTGGCCATATTGAAGCGAAATTGTTCCTTTGGGGGGGTGTTACAATTTTTGGCCATTTTGAGGCGAAATTGTTCCTTTCGGGGGGGTATTTCAACTTTTGGCCATTTTGAAGTGAAATTGTTCCTTTGGGGGGGTATTGCAATTTTTTGCCATTTTGAGGCGAAATTGTTCCTTTTGGGGGGGTATTGCAACTTTTGGCCATTTTGAAGCGAAATTGTTCCTTTGGGGGGGTATTGCAACTTTTCGGCATTTTGAGGCGAAATTGTTCCTTTGGGGGGGTATTGCAATTTTTGCCATTTTGAGGCGAAATTGTTCCTTTGGGGGGGTATTGCAACTTTTGGCCATTTTGAAGCGAAATTGTTCCTTTCGGGGGGTATTGCAACTTTTCGGCATTTTGAGGCGAAATTGTTCCTTTGGGGGGGTATTGCAACTTTTGGCCATTTTGAAGCGAAATTGTTCCTTTGGGGGGGTATTGCAACTTTTGGCCTTTTTAAAGCGAAATTGTTCCTTTAGGGGGGATTTCAACTTTTCGGCATTTTGAGGCGAAATTGTTCCTTTGGGGGGTATTGCAACTTTTGGCCATATTGAAGCGAAATTGTTCCTTTGGGGGGGTATTGCAATTTTTAACCATTTTGAGGCGAAATTGTTCCTTTGGGGGGTATTGCAACTTTTGGCCATTTTGAAGCGAAATTGTTCATTTCGGGGGGTATTGCAACTTTTGGCCATTTTGAAGCGAAATTATTCCTTTGGGGGGGTATTGCAATTTTTTGCCATTTTGAGGCGAAATTGTTCCTTTGGGGGGGTATTGCAACTTTTGGCCATTTTGAAGCGAAATTGTTCCTTTGGGGGGGTATTGCAATTTTTTGCCATTTTGAGGCGAAATTGTTCCTTTGGGGGGGTATTGCAACTTTTGGTCATTTTGAAGCGAAATTGTTCCTTTGGGGGGTATTGCAATTTTTTGCCATTTTGAGGCGAAACAGTTCCTTTGGGGGGGTATTGCAACTTTTGGCCTTTTTGAAGCGAAATTGTTCCTTTCGGGGGGTATTGCAACTTTTCGGCATTTTGAGGCGAAATTGTTCCTTTGGGGGGGTATTGCAATTTTTTTTCCATTTTGAGGCGAAATTGTTCCTTTGGGGGGGGTATTGCAACTTTTGGACATTTTGAAGCGAAATTGTACCTTTGGGGGGGTGTTGCAACTTTTCGGCATTTTGAAGCGAAATTGTTCCTTTCGGGGGTATTGAAATTTTTTGCCATTTTGAGGCGAAATTGTTCCTTTGGGGGTGTATTGCAACTTTTGGCCATTTTGAAGCGAAATTGTACCTTTGGGGGGGTATTGCAACTTTTCGGCATTTTGAGGCGAAATTGTTCCTTTGGGGGGTATTGCAATTTTTTGCCATTTCGAGGCGAAATTGTTCCTTTGGGGGGGTATTGCAACTTTTGGCCATTTTGAAGCGAAATTGTTCCTTTGGGGGGTATTGCAACTTTTGGCCATTTTGAAGCGAAATTGTACCTTTGGGGGGGTATTGCAACTTTTCGGCATTTTGAGGCGAAATTGTTCCTTTAGGGGGGTTTTGCAATTTTTTGCCATTTTGAGGCGAAATTGTTCCTTTGGGGGGGTATTGCAACTTTTGACCATTTTAAAGCGAAATTGTTCCTTTGGAGGGGTATTGCAATTTTTTGCCAATTTGAGGTGAAATTGTTCCTTTGGGGGGTATTGCAACTTTTGGCCATTTTGAAGCGAAATTGTTCCTTTGGGGGGGTATTGCAATTTTTTGCCATTTTCAGGCGAAACTGTTCCTTTGGGGGGGTATTGCAACTTTTGGCCATTTTGAAGCGAAATTGTTCCTTTCGGGGGTATTGCAACTTTTCGGCATTTTGAGGCGAAATTGTTCCTTTGGGGGGTATTGCAATTTTTTGCCATTTTGAGGCAAAATTGTTTCTTTGTGGGGGTATTGCAACTTTTGGCCATTTTGAAGCGAAATTGTTCCTTTGGGGGGGTATTGCATATTTTTGCCATTTTGAGTCGAAATTGTTCCTTTGGGGGGGTATTGCAACGTTTGGCCATATTGAAGCGAAATTGTTCCTTTGGGGGGGTGTTACAATTTTTGGCCATTTTGAGGCGAAATTGTTCCTTTCGGGGGGTAGTGCAACTTTTCGGCATTTTAAAGCAAAATTGTTCCTTTGGGGGGGTATTGCAACTTTTGGCCATTTTGAAGCGAAATTGTTCCTTTGGGGGGGTATTGCAACTTTTCGGCATTTTGAGGCGAAATTGTTCCTTTGGGGGGGGTATTGCAATTTTTGCCATTTTGAGGCGAAATTGTTCCTTTGGGGGGGTATTGCAACTTTTGGCCATTTTGAAGCGAAATTGTTCCTTTCGGGGGGTATTGCAACTTTTCGGCATTTTGAGGCGAAATTGTTCCTTTGGGGGGGTATTGCAACTTTTGGCCATATTGAAGCGAAATTGTTCCTTTGGGGGGGTATTGCAATTTTTAATCATTTTGAGGCGAAATTGTTCCTTTGGGGGGGTATTGCAACTTTTGGCCATTTTGAAGCGAAATTGTTCCTTTCGGGGGGTATTGCAACTTTTCGGCATTTTGAGGCGAAATTGTTCCTTTGGGGGGGTATTGCCATTTTTTTCCATTTTGAGGCGAAATTGTTCCTTTGGGGGGGATATTGCAACTTTTGGCCATTTTGAAGCGAAATTGTACCTTTGGGGGGGTATTGCAACTTTTCGGCATTTTGAAGCGAAATTGTTCCTTTGGGGGGGTATTGCAACTTTTGGCCATTTTGAAGCGAAATTGTTCCTTTCGGGGGGTATTGCAACTTTTCGGCATTTTGAGGCGAAATTGTTCCTTTGGGGGGTATTGCAACTTTTGGCCATTTTGAAGCGAAATTGTTCCTTTGGGGGGGTATTGCAACTTTTCGGCATTTTGAGGTGAAATTGTTCCTTTGGGGGGGTATTGCAACTTTTGGCCATTTTGAAGCGAAATTGTTCCTTTGGGGGGTATTGCAATTTTTTGCTATTTTGAGGCGAAATTGTTCCTTTGGGGGGTATTGCAATTTTTAACCATTTTGAGGCGAAATTGTTCCTTTGGGGGGGGTATTGCAACTTTTGGCCATTTTGAAGCGAAATTGTTCCTTTCGGGGGGTATTGCAACTTTTCAGCATTTTGAGGCGAAATTGTTCCTTTGGGGGGGTATTGCAATTTTTTGCCATTTTGAGGCGAAATTGTTCTTTTGGGGGGGTATTGCAACTTTTGGCCATTTTGAAGCGAAATTGTTCCTTTGGGGGGGTATTGCATATTTTTGCCATTTTGAGGCGAAATTGTTCCTTTGGGGGGGTATTGCAACGTTTGGCCATATTGAAGCGAAATTGTTCCTTTGGGGGGGTGTTACAATTTTTGGCCATTTTGAGGCGAAATTGTTCCTTTCGGGGGGTATTGCAACTTTTTGGCATTTTGAGGCGAAATTGTTCCTTTGGGGGGGTATTGCAACTTTTGGCCATATTGAAGCGAAATTGTTCCTTTGGGGGGGGTATTGCAATTTTTAACCATTTTGAGGCGAAATTGTTCCTTTGGGGGGGTATTGCAACTTTTGGCCATTTTGAAGCGAAATTGTTCCTTTCGGGGGGTATTGCAACTTTTCGGCATTTTGAGGCGAAATTGTTCCTTTGGGGGGGTATTGCAACTTTTGGCCATTTTGAAGCGAAATTGTTCCTTTCGGGGGGTATTTCAACTTTTCGGCATTTTGAGGCGAAATTGTTCCTTTGGGGGGGTATTGCAACTTTTCGGCATTTTGAGGCGAAATTGTTCCTTTGGGGGGGTATTGCAACTTTTCGGCATTTTGAGGCGAAATTGTTCCTTTGGGGGGTATTGCAATTTTTTTTCCATTTTGAGGCGAAATTGTTCCTTTGGGGGGGTATTGCAACTTTTGGCCATTTTGAAGCGAAATTGTTCCTTTCGGGGGGTATTGCAACTTTTCGGCATTTTGAAGCGAAATTGTTCCTTTGGGGGGGTATTGCAATTTTTTGCCATTTTGAGGCGAAATTGTTCCTTTGGGGGGTATTGCAACTTTTGGTCATTTTGAAGCGGAATTGTTCCTTTGGGGGGTATTGCAATTTTTTGCCATTTTGAGGCGAAACTGTTCTTTTGGGGGGGTATTGCAACTTTTGGCCATTTTGAAGCGAAATTGTTCCTTTGGGGGGGTATTGCAACTTTTGGCCATTTTGAAGCGAAATTGTTCCTTTCGGGGGGTATTGCAACTTTTCGGCATTTTGAGGCGAAATTGTTCCTTTGGGGGGGTATTGCAACTTTTGGCCATATTGAAGCGAAATTGTTCCTTTGGGGGGGTATTGCAATTTTTAACCATTTTGAGGCGAAATTGTTCCTTTGGGGGGGTATTGCAACTTTTGGCCATTTTGAAGCGAAATTGTTCCTTTCGTGGGGTATTGCAACTTTTCGGCATTTTGAGGCGAAATTGTTCCTTTGGGGGGTATTGCAATTTTTTGCCATTTTGAGGCAAAATTGTTTCTTTGTGGGGGTATTGCAACTTTTGGCCATTTTGAAGCGAAATTGTTCCTTTGGGGGGGTATTGCATATTTTTGCCATTTTGAGGCGAAATTGTTCCTTTGGGGGGGTATTGCAACGTTTGGCCATATTGAAGCGAAATTGTTCCTTTGGGGGGGTGTTACAATTTTTGGCCATTTTGAGGCGAAATTGTTCCTTTCGGGGGGTATTGCAACTTTTCGGCATTTTGAAGCGAAATTGTTCCTTTGGGGGGGTATTGCAACTTTTGGCCATTTTGAAGTGAAATTGTTCCTTTGGGGGGGTATTGCAATTTTTTGCCATTTTGAGGCGAAATTGTTCCTTTGGGGGGGTATTGCAACTTTTGGCCATTTTGAAGCGAAATTGTTCCTTTGGGGGGGTATTGCAACTTTTCGGCATTTTGAGGCGAAATTGTTCCTTTGGGGGGGTATTGCAACTTTTCGGCATTTTGAGGCGAAATTGTTCCTTTGGGGGGTATTGCAACTTTTGGCCATTTTGAAGCGAAATTGTTCCTTTGGGGGGGTATTGCAACTTTTGGCCTTTTTAAAGCGAAATTGTTCCTTTCGGGGGGTATTGCAACTTTTTGGCATTTTGAGGCGAAATTGTTCCTTTGGGGGGGTATTGCAACTTTTGGCCATATTGAAGCGAAATTGTTCCTTTGGGGGGGTATTGCAACTTTTGGCCATTTTGAAGCGAAATTGTTCCTTTCGGGGGGTATTGCAACTTTTCGGCATTTTGAGGCGAAATTGTTCCTTTGGGGGGGTATTGCAATTTTTTTTCCATTTTGAGGCGAAATTGTTCCTTTGGGGGGGGGTATTGCAACTTTTGGACATTTTGAAGCGAAATTGTACCTTTGGGGGGGTGTTGCAACTTTTCGGCATTTTGAAGCGAAATTGTTCCTTTCGGGGGTATTGCAATTTTTTGCCATTTTGAGGCGAAATTGTTCCTTTGGGGGGGTATTGCAACTTTTGGCCATTTTGAAGCGAAATTGTACCTTTGGGGGGGTATTGCAACTTTTCGGCATTTTGAGGCGAAATTGTTCCTTTGGGGGGGTATTGCAATTTTTTGCCAATTTGAGGTGAAATTATTCCTTTGGGGGGGTATTGCAACTTTTGGCCATTTTGAAGCGAAATTGTTCCTTGGGGGGGTATTGCAACTTTTGGCCATTTTGAGGCGAAATTGTTCCTTTGGGGGGGTATTGCAACTTTTGGCCATTTTGAGGCGAAATTGTTCCTTTGGGGGGGTATTGCAATTTTTTGCCATTTTCAGGCGAAACTGTTCCTTTGGGGGGGTATTGCAACTTTTGGCCATTTTGAAGCGAAATTGTTCCTTTCGGGGGGTATTGCAACTTTTCGGCATTTTGAGGCGAAATTGTTCCTTTGGGGGGTATTGCAATTTTTTGCCATTTTGAGGCAAAATTGTTTCTTTGTGGGGGTATTGCAACTTTTGGCCATTTTGAGGCGAAATTGTTCCTTTGGGGGGGTATTGCAACGTTTGGCCATATTGAAGCGAAATTGTTCCTTTGGGGGGGTGTTACAATTTTTGGCCATTTTGAGGCGAAATTGTTCCTTTCGGGGGGGTATTTCAACTTTTGGCCATTTTGAAGTGAAATTGTTCCTTTGGGGGGGTATTGCAATTTTTTGCCATTTTGAGGCGAAATTGTTCCTTTTGGGGGGGTATTGCAACTTTTGGCCATTTTGAAGCGAAATTGTTCCTTTGGGGGGGTATTGCAACTTTTCGGCATTTTGAGGCGAAATTGTTCCTTTGGGGGGGTATTGCAATTTTTGCCATTTTGAGGCGAAATTGTTCCTTTGGGGGGGTATTGCAACTTTTGGCCATTTTGAAGCGAAATTGTTCCTTTCGGGGGGTATTGCAACTTTTCGGCATTTTGAGGCGAAATTGTTCCTTTGGGGGGGTATTGCAACTTTTGGCCATTTTGAAGCGAAATTGTTCCTTTGGGGGGGTATTGCAACTTTTGGCCTTTTTAAAGCGAAATTGTTCCTTTAGGGGGGGATTTCAACTTTTCGGCATTTTGAGGCGAAATTGTTCCTTTGGGGGGTATTGCAACTTTTGGCCATATTGAAGCGAAATTGTTCCTTTGGGGGGGTATTGCAATTTTTAACCATTTTGAGGCGAAATTGTTCCTTTGGGGGGTATTGCAACTTTTGGCCATTTTGAAGCGAAATTGTTCATTTCGGGGGGTATTGCAACTTTTGGCCATTTTGAAGCGAAATTATTCCTTTGGGGGGGTATTGCAATTTTTTGCCATTTTGAGGCGAAATTGTTCCTTTGGGGGGGTATTGCAACTTTTGGCCATTTTGAAGCGAAATTGTTCCTTTGGGGGGGTATTGCAATTTTTTGCCATTTTGAGGCGAAATTGTTCCTTTGGGGGGGTATTGCAACTTTTGGTCATTTTGAAGCGAAATTGTTCCTTTGGGGGGTATTGCAATTTTTTGCCATTTTGAGGCGAAACAGTTCCTTTGGGGGGGTATTGCAACTTTTGGCCTTTTTGAAGCGAAATTGTTCCTTTCGGGGGGTATTGCAACTTTTCGGCATTTTGAGGCGAAATTGTTCCTTTGGGGGGGTATTGCAATTTTTTTTCCATTTTGAGGCGAAATTGTTCCTTTGGGGGGGGTATTGCAACTTTTGGACATTTTGAAGCGAAATTGTACCTTTGGGGGGGTGTTGCAACTTTTCGGCATTTTGAAGCGAAATTGTTCCTTTCGGGGGTATTGAAATTTTTTGCCATTTTGAGGCGAAATTGTTCCTTTGGGGGTGTATTGCAACTTTTGGCCATTTTGAAGCGAAATTGTACCTTTGGGGGGGTATTGCAACTTTTCGGCATTTTGAGGCGAAATTGTTCCTTTGGGGGGTATTGCAATTTTTTGCCATTTCGAGGCGAAATTGTTCCTTTGGGGGGGTATTGCAACTTTTGGCCATTTTGAAGCGAAATTGTTCCTTTGGGGGGTATTGCAACTTTTGGCCATTTTGAAGCGAAATTGTACCTTTGGGGGGGTATTGCAACTTTTCGGCATTTTGAGGCGAAATTGTTCCTTTAGGGGGGTTTTGCAATTTTTTGCCATTTTGAGGCGAAATTGTTCCTTTGGGGGGGTATTGCAACTTTTGACCATTTTAAAGCGAAATTGTTCCTTTGGAGGGGTATTGCAATTTTTTGCCAATTTGAGGTGAAATTGTTCCTTTGGGGGGTATTGCAACTTTTGGCCATTTTGAAGCGAAATTGTTCCTTTGGGGGGGTATTGCAATTTTTTGCCATTTTCAGGCGAAACTGTTCCTTTGGGGGGGTATTGCAACTTTTGGCCATTTTGAAGCGAAATTGTTCCTTTCGGGGGGTATTGCAACTTTTCGGCATTTTGAGGCGAAATTGTTCCTTTGGGGGGTATTGCAATTTTTTGCCATTTTGAGGCAAAATTGTTTCTTTGTGGGGGTATTGCAACTTTTGGCCATTTTGAAGCGAAATTGTTCCTTTGGGGGGGTATTGCATATTTTTGCCATTTTGAGTCGAAATTGTTCCTTTGGGGGGGTATTGCAACGTTTGGCCATATTGAAGCGAAATTGTTCCTTTGGGGGGGTGTTACAATTTTTGGCCATTTTGAGGCGAAATTGTTCCTTTCGGGGGGTAGTGCAACTTTTCGGCATTTTAAAGCAAAATTGTTCCTTTGGGGGGGTATTGCAACTTTTGGCCATTTTGAAGCGAAATTGTTCCTTTGGGGGGGTATTGCAACTTTTCGGCATTTTGAGGCGAAATTGTTCCTTTGGGGGGGGTATTGCAATTTTTGCCATTTTGAGGCGAAATTGTTCCTTTGGGGGGGTATTGCAACTTTTGGCCATTTTGAAGCGAAATTGTTCCTTTCGGGGGGTATTGCAACTTTTCGGCATTTTGAGGCGAAATTGTTCCTTTGGGGGGGTATTGCAACTTTTGGCCATATTGAAGCGAAATTGTTCCTTTGGGGGGGTATTGCAATTTTTAATCATTTTGAGGCGAAATTGTTCCTTTGGGGGGGTATTGCAACTTTTGGCCATTTTGAAGCGAAATTGTTCCTTTCGGGGGGTATTGCAACTTTTCGGCATTTTGAGGCGAAATTGTTCCTTTGGGGGGGTATTGCAACTTTTGGCCATTTTGAAGCGAAATTGTTCCTTTCGGGGGGTATTGCAACTTTTCGGCATTTTGAGGCGAAATTGTTCCTTTGGGGGGGTATTGCAACTTTTCGGCATTTTGAGGCGAAATTGTTCCTTTGGGGGGGTATTGCCATTTTTTTCCATTTTGAGGCGAAATTGTTCCTTTGGGGGGGATATTGCAACTTTTGGCCATTTTGAAGCGAAATTGTACCTTTGGGGGGGTATTGCAACTTTTCGGCATTTTGAAGCGAAATTGTTCCTTTGAGGGGTATTGCAATTTTTTGCCATTTTGAAGCGAAATTGTTCCTTTGGGGGGGTATTGCAACTTTTGGCCATTTTGAAGCGAAATTGTTCCTTTCGGGGGGTATTGCAACTTTTCGGCATTTTGAGGCGAAATTGTTCCTTTGGGGGGTATTGCAACTTTTGGCCATTTTGAAGCGAAATTGTTCCTTTGGGGGGGTATTGCAACTTTTCGGCATTTTGAGGTGAAATTGTTCCTTTGGGGGGGTATTGCAACTTTTGGCCATTTTGAAGCGAAATTGTTCCTTTGGGGGGTATTGCAATTTTTTGCTATTTTGAGGCGAAATTGTTCCTTTGGGGGGTATTGCAATTTTTAACCATTTTGAGGCGAAATTGTTCCTTTGGGGGGGGTATTGCAACTTTTGGCCATTTTGAAGCGAAATTGTTCCTTTCGGGGGGTATTGCAACTTTTCAGCATTTTGAGGCGAAATTGTTCCTTTGGGGGGGTATTGCAATTTTTTGCCATTTTGAGGCGAAATTGTTCTTTTGGGGGGGTATTGCAACTTTTGGCCATTTTGAAGCGAAATTGTTCCTTTGGGGGGGTATTGCATATTTTTGCCATTTTGAGGCGAAATTGTTCCTTTGGGGGGGTATTGCAACGTTTGGCCATATTGAAGCGAAATTGTTCCTTTGGGGGGGTGTTACAATTTTTGGCCATTTTGAGGCGAAATTGTTCCTTTCGGGGGGTATTGCAACTTTTTGGCATTTTGAGGCGAAATTGTTCCTTTGGGGGGGTATTGCAACTTTTGGCCATATTGAAGCGAAATTGTTCCTTTGGGGGGGGTATTGCAATTTTTAACCATTTTGAGGCGAAATTGTTCCTTTGGGGGGGTATTGCAACTTTTGGCCATTTTGAAGCGAAATTGTTCCTTTCGGGGGGTATTGCAACTTTTCGGCATTTTGAGGCGAAATTGTTCCTTTGGGGGGGTATTGCAACTTTTGGCCATTTTGAAGCGAAATTGTTCCTTTCGGGGGGTATTTCAACTTTTCGGCATTTTGAGGCGAAATTGTTCCTTTGGGGGGGTATTGCAACTTTTCGGCATTTTGAGGCGAAATTGTTCCTTTGGGGGGGTATTGCAACTTTTCGGCATTTTGAGGCGAAATTGTTCCTTTGGGGGGTATTGCAATTTTTTTTCCATTTTGAGGCGAAATTGTTCCTTTGGGGGGGTATTGCAACTTTTGGCCATTTTGAAGCGAAATTGTTCCTTTCGGGGGGTATTGCAACTTTTCGGCATTTTGAAGCGAAATTGTTCCTTTGGGGGGGTATTGCAATTTTTTGCCATTTTGAGGCGAAATTGTTCCTTTGGGGGGTATTGCAACTTTTGGTCATTTTGAAGCGGAATTGTTCCTTTGGGGGTATTGCAATTTTTTGCCATTTTGAGGCGAAACTGTTCTTTTGGTGGGATATTGCAACTTTTGGCCATTTTGAAGCGAAATTGTTCCTTTGGGGGGGTATTGCAACTTTTGGCCATTTTGAAGCGAAATTGTTCCTTTCGGGGGGTATTGCAACTTTTCGGCATTTTGAGGCGAAATTGTTCCTTTGGGGGGGTATTGCAACTTTTGGCCATATTGAAGCGAAATTGTTCCTTTGGGGGGGTATTGCAATTTTTAACCATTTTGAGGCGAAATTGTTCCTTTGGGGGGGTATTGCAACTTTTGGCCATTTTGAAGCGAAATTGTTCCTTTCGTGGGGTATTGCAACTTTTCGGCATTTTGAGGCGAAATTGTTCCTTTGGGGGGTATTGCAATTTTTTGCCATTTTGAGGCAAAATTGTTTCTTTGTGGGGGTATTGCAACTTTTGGCCATTTTGAAGCGAAATTGTTCCTTTGGGGGGGTATTGCATATTTTTGCCATTTTGAGGCGAAATTGTTCCTTTGGGGGGGTATTGCAACGTTTGGCCATATTGAAGCGAAATTGTTCCTTTGGGGGGGTGTTACAATTTTTGGCCATTTTGAGGCGAAATTGTTCCTTTCGGGGGGTATTGCAACTTTTCGGCATTTTGAAGCGAAATTGTTCCTTTGGGGGGGTATTGCAACTTTTGGCCATTTTGAAGTGAAATTGTTCCTTTGGGGGGGTATTGCAATTTTTTGCCATTTTGAGGCGAAATTGTTCCTTTGGGGGGGTATTGCAACTTTTGGCCATTTTGAAGCGAAATTGTTCCTTTGGGGGGGTATTGCAACTTTTCGGCATTTTGAGGCGAAATTGTTCCATTGGGGGGGTATTGCAACTTTTGGCCATTTTGAAGCGAAATTGTTCCTTTGGGGGGGTATTGCAACTTTTGGCCTTTTTAAAGCGAAATTGTTCCTTTCGGGGGGTATTGCAACTTTTTGGCATTTTGAGGCGAAATTGTTCCTTTGGGGGGGTATTGCAACTTTTGGCCATATTGAAGCGAAATTGTTCCTTTGGGGGGGTATTGCAACTTTTGGCCATTTTGAAGCGAAATTGTTCCTTTCGGGGGGTATTGCAACTTTTCGGCATTTTGAGGCGAAATTGTTCCTTTGGGGGGGTATTGCAACTTTTCGGCATTTTGAGGCGAAATTGTTCCTTTGGGGGGTATTGCAATTATTTTCCATTTTGAGGCGAAATTGTTCCTTTGGGGGGGATATTGCAACTTTTGGCCATTTTGAAGCGAAATTGTACCTTTGGGGGGGTATTGCAACTTTTCGGCATTTTGAAGCGAAATTGTTCCTTTGGGGGGTATTGCAATTTTTTGCCATTTTGAAGCGAAATTGTTCCTTTGGGGGGGCATTGCAACTTTTGGCCATTTTGAAGCGAAATTGTACCTTTGGGGGGGTATTGCAACTTTTCGGCATTTTGAAGCGAAATTGTTCCTTTGGGGGGGTGTTGCAACTTTTGGCCATTTTGAAGCGAAATTGTTCCTTTCGGGGGGTATTGCAACTTTTCGGCATTTTGAGGCGAAATTGTTCCTTTGGGGGGTATTGCAACTTTTGGCCATTTTGAAGCGAAATTGTTCCTTTGGGGGGGGTATTGCAACTTTTCGGCATTTTGAGGTGAAATTGTTCCTTTGGGGGGGTATTGCAACTTTTGGCCATTTTGAAGCGAAATTGTTCCTTTGGGGGGTATTGCAATTTTTTGGTATTTTGAGGCGAAATTGTTCCTTTGGGGGGGTATTGCAATTTTTATCCATTTTGAGGCGCAATTGTTCCTTTGGGGGGGGTATTGCAATTTTTTGCCATTTTGAGGCGAAATTGTTCCTTTGGGGGGGTATTGCAACTTTTCGGCATTTTGAGGCGAAATTGTTCCTTTGGGGGGGTATTGCAACTTTTGGCCATTTTGAAGCGAAATTGTTCCTTTGGGGGGTATTGCAACTTTTGGTCATTTTGAAGCGGAATTGTTCCTTTGGGGGGTATTGCAATTTTTTGCCATTTTGAGGCGAAACTGTTCTTTTGGGGGGGCATTGCAACTTTTGGCCATTTTGAAGCGAAATTGTTCCTTTGGGGGGGTATTGCAACTTTTGGCCATTTTGAAGCGAAATTGTTCCTTTCGGGGGGTATTGCAACTTTTCGGCATTTTGAGGCGAAATTGTTCCTTTGGGGGGGTATTGCAACTTTTGGCCATATTGAAGCGAAATTGTTCCTTTGGGGGGTATTGCAATTTTTAACCATTTTGAGGCGAAATTGTTCCTTTGGGGGGGTATTGCAACTTTTGGCCATTTTGAAGCGAAATTGTTCCTTTCGGGGGGTATTGCAACTTTTCAGCATTTTGAGGCGAAATTGTTCCTTTGGGGGGGTATTGCAATTTTTTGCCATTTTGAGGCGAAATTGTTCCTTTGCGGGGGTATTGCAACTTTTCGGCATTTTGAGGCGAAATTGTTCCTTTGGGGGGTATTACAATTTTTTTTCCATTTTGAGGCGAAATTGTTCCTTTGGGGGGGTATTGCAACTTTTGGCCATTTTGAAGCGAAATTGTTCCTTTCGGGGGGTATTGCAACTTTTGGCCATTTTGAAGCGAAATTGTTCCTTTGGGGGGGTATTGCAATTTTTTGCCATTTTGAGGCGAAATTGTTCCTTTGGGGGGTATTGCAACTTTTGGCCATTTTGAAGCGAAATTGTTCCTTTGGGGGGGTATTGCAATTTTTTGCCATTTTGAGGCGAAATTGTTCCTTTGGGGGGTATTGCAACTTTTGGCCATTTTGAAGCGAAATTGTTCCTTTGGGGGGGTATTGCAATTTTTTGCCATTTTGAGGCGAAATTGTTCCTTTGGGTGGTATTGCAACTTTTGGCCATTTTGAAGCGAAATTGTTCCTTTGGGGGGGTATTGCAATTTTTTGCCATTTTGAGGCGAAATTGTTCCTTTGGGGGGGTATTGCAACTTTTTGTCATTTTGAAGCGAAATTGTTCCTTTGGGGGGGTATTGCAATTTTTTGCCATTTTGAGGCGAAACTGTTCCTTTGGGGGGGTATTGCAACTTTTGGCCATTTTGAAGCGAAATTGTTCCTTTCGGGGGGTATTGCAACTTTTCGGCATTTTGAGGCGAAATTGTTCCTTTCGGGGGGTATTGCAATTTTTTGCCATTTTGAGGCGAAATTGTTCCTTTGGGGGGGTATTGCAACTTTTGGCCATTTTGAAGCGAAATTGTTCCTTTCGGGGGGTATTGCAACTTTTCAGCATTTTGAGGCGAAATTGTTCCTTTGGGGGGTATTGCAATTTTTTGCCATTTTGAGGCGAAATTGTTCCTTTGGGGGGGTATTGCAACTTTTCGGCATTTTGAGGCGAAATTGTTCCTTTGGGGGGGTATTGCAATTTTTTGCCATTTTGAGGCGAAACTGTTCCTTTATGGGGGTATTGCAACTTTTGGCCATTTTGAAGCGAAATTGTTCCTTTGGGGGGGTATTGCAACTTTTGGCCATTTTGAAGCGAAATTGTTCCTTTCGGGGGGTATTGCAACTTTTCGGCATTTTGAGGCGAAATTGTTCCTTTGGGGGATATTGCAACTTTTGGCCATATTGAAGCGAAATTGTTCCTTTGGGGGGGTATTGCAATTTTTTGCCATTTTGAGGCGAAATTGTTCCTTTGGGGGGTATTGCAACTTTTGGCCATTTTGAAGCGAAATTGTTCCTTTCGGGGGGTATTGCAATTTTTTGCCATTTTGTTGCGAAATTGTTCCTTTGGGGGGGTATTGCAACTTTTGGCCATTTTGAAGCGAAATTGTTCCTTTCGGGGGGTATTGCAACTTTTCGGCATTTTGAAGCGAAATTGTTCCTTTGGGGGGGAATTGCAATTTTTTGCCATTTTGAGGTGAAATTGTTCCTTTGGGGGGTATTGCAACTTTTGGCCATTTTGAAGCGAAATTGTTCCTTTGGGGGGTATTGCAATTTTTTGCCATTTTGAGGCAAAACTGTTCCTTTGGGGGGGTATTGCAACTTTTGGCCATTTTGAAGCGAAATTGTTCCTTTGGGGGGTATTGCAACTTTTGGCCATTTTGAAGCGAAATTTGTTCCTTTGGGGGGGTATTGCAATTTTTTGCCATTTTGAGGCGAAATTGTTCCTTTGGGGGGGTATTGCAACTTTTCGGCATTTTGAGGCGAAATTGTTCCTTTGGGGGGGGTATTGCAATTTTTGCCCATTTTAAAGCGAAATTGTTCCTTTGGGGGGGTATTGCAACTTTTGGTTATTTTGAAGCGAAATTGTTCCTTTCGGGGGGTATTGCAACTTTTCGGCATTTTGAGGCGAAATTGTTCCTTTGGGGGGGGTGTTGTAACTTTTGGCCATTTTGAAGCGAAATTGTTCCTTTGGGGGGGTATTGCAACTTTTGGCCATTTTGAAGCGAAATTGTTCCTTTGGGGGGTATTGCAACTTTTGGCCATTTTGAAGCGAAATTGTTCCTTTGGGGGGGTATTGCAACTTTTCGGCATTTTGAGGCGAAATTGTTCCTTTGGGGGGGTATTGCAACTTTTGGCCATTTTGAAGCGAAATTGTTCCTTTGGGGGGGTATTGCAACTTTTGGTTATTTTGAAGCGAAATTGTTCCTTTCGGGGGGTATTGCAACTTTTCGGCATTTTGAGGCGAAATTGTTCCTTTGGGGGGGTGTTGGAACTTTTGGCCATTTTGAAGCGAAATTGTTCCTTTGGGGGGGTATTGCAACTTTTGGCCATTTTGAAGCGAAATTGTACCTTTGGGGGGGTATTGCAACTTTTGGTCATTTTGAAGCGAAATTGTTCCTTTGGGGGGGTATTGCAATTTTTTGCCATTTTGAGGCGAAACTGTTCCTTTGGGGGGGTATTGCAACTTTTGGCCATTTTGAAGCGAAATTGTTCCTTTCAGGGGGTATTGCAACTTTTCGGCATTTTGAGGCGAAATTGTTCCTTTGGGGGGGGTATTGCAATTTTTTGCCATTTTGAGGCGAAATTGTTCCTTTGGGGGGGTATTGCAACTTTTGGCCATTTTTGAAGCGAAATTGTTCCTTTGGGGGGCATTGCAATTTTTTGCTATTTTGAGGCGAAATTGTTCCTTTGGGGGGTATTGCAACTTTTGGCCATTTTGAAGCGAAATTGTTCCTTTCGGGGGGTATTGCAACTTTTCGGCATTTTGAAGCGAAATTGTTCCTTTGGGGGGGTATTGCAATTTTTTGCCATTTTGAGGCGAAATTGTTTCTTTGTGGGGGTATTGCAACTTTTGGCCATTTTGAAGCGAAATTGTTCCTTTCGGGGGGTATTGCAACTTTTTGGCATTTTGAGGCGAAATTGTTCCTTTGGGGGGGTATTGCAACTTTTGGCCATATTGAAGCGAAATTGTTCCTTTGGGGGGGTATTGCAATTTTTAACCATTTTGAGGTGAAATTGTTCCTTTGGTGGGGAATTGCAACTTTTCGGCATTTTGAGGCGAAATTGTTCCTTTGGGGGGGTATTGCAACTTTTGGCCATTTTGAAGCGAAATTGTTCCTTTCAGGGGGTATTGCAACTTTTCGGCATTTTGAGGCGAAATTGTTCCTTTGGGGGGGTATTGCAATTTTTTTCCATTTTGAGGCGAAATTGTTCCTTTGGGGGGGATATTGCAACTTTTGGCCATTTTGAAGCGAAATTGTACCTTTGGGGGGGTATTGCAACTTTTCGGCATTTTGAAGCGAAATTGTTCCTTTGGGGGGTATTGCAATTTTTTGCCATTTTGAAGCGAAATTGTTCCTTTGGGGGGGTATTGCAACTTTTGGCCATTTTGAAGCGAAATTGTACCTTTGGGGGGGTATTGCAACTTTTGGCCATTTTGAAGCGAAATTGTTCCTTTCGGGGGGTATTGCAACTTTTCGGCATTTTGAGGCGAAATTGTTCCTTTGGGGGGGGTATTGCAATTTTTTGCCATTTTGAGGCGAAATTGTTCCTTTGGGGGGGTATTGCAACTTTTGGCCATTTTGAAGCGAAATTGTTCCTTTCGGGGGGTATTGCAACTTTTCGGCATTTTGAGGCGAAATTGTTCCTTTGGGGGGGTGTTGTAACTTTTGGCCATTTTGAAGCGAAATTGTTCCTTTGGGGGGTATTGCAACTTTTGGCCATTTTGAAGCGAAATTGTACCTTTGGGGGGGTATTGCAACTTTTGGTCATTTTGAAGCGAAATTGTTCCTTTGGGGGGGTATTGCAATTTTTTGCCATTTTGAGGCGAAACTGTTCCTTTGGGGGGGTATTGCAACTTTTGGCCATTTTGAAGCGAAATTGTTCCTTTCAGGGGGTATTGCAACTTTTCGGCATTTTGAGGCGAAATTGTTCCTTTGGGGGGGTATTGCAATTTTTTGCCATTTTGAGGCGAAATTGTTCCTTTAGGGGGGTATTGCAATTTTTAACCATTTTGAGGCGAAATTGTTCCTTTGGGGGGGTATTGCAACTTTTGGCCATTTTGAAGCGAAATTGTTCCTTTCAGGGGGTATTGCAACTTTTGGCCATTTTGAAGCGAAATTGTTCCTTTGGGGGGCATTGCAATTTTTTGCTATTTTGAGGCGAAATTGTTCCTTTAGGGGGGTATTGCAATTTTTAACCATTTTGAGGCGAAATTGTTCCTTTGGGGGGGTATTGCAACTTTTGGCCATTTTGAAGCGAAATTGTTCCTTTCGGGGGTTATTGCAACTTTTTGGCATTTTGAAGCGAAATTGTTCCTTTAGGGGGTATTGCATTTTTTTGCCATTTTGAGGCGAAATTGTTTCTTTTGGGGGGTTTTGCAACTTTTGGCCATTTTGAACTGAAATTGTTCCTTTGGGGGGGTATTGCAATTTTTTTTTCATTTTGAGGCGAAATTGTTCCTTTGGGGGGGTATTGCAATTTTTTGCCATTTTGAGGCGAAATTGTTCCTTTGGGGGGTATTGCAACTTTTGGCCATTTTGAAGCGAAATTGTTCCTTTGGGGGGGTATTGCAATTTTTTGCCATTTTGAGGCGAAATTGTTCCTTTGGGGGGGTATTGCAACTTTTGGTCATTTTGAAGCAAAATTGTTCCTTTGGGGGGGTATTGCAATTTTTTCCCATTTTGATGCGAAACTGTTCCTTTGGGGGGGTATTGCAACTTTTGGCCATTTTGAAGCGAAATTGTTCCTTTCGGGGGGTATTGCAACTTTTCGGCATTTTGAGGCGAAATTGTTCCTTTGGGGGGTATTGCAATTTTTTGCCATTTTGAGGCGAAATTGTTCCTTTGGGGGGGTATTGCAACTTTTGGTCATTTTGAAGCGAAATTGTTCCTTTCGGGGGGTATTGCAACTTTTCAGCATTTTGAGGCGAAATTGTTCCTTTGGGGGGTATTGCAATTTTTTGCCATTTTGAGGCGAAATTGTTCCTTTGGGGGGTATTGCAACTTTTCGGCATTTTGAGGCGAAATTGTTCCTTTGGGGGTATTGCAATTTTTTTCCATTTTGAGGCGAAATTGTTCCTTTGGGGGGGTATTGCAACTTTTCGGCATTTTGAAGCGAAATTGTTCCTTAGGGGGGGTATTACAGTTTTTTGCCATTTTGAGGCGAAATTGTTCCTTTGGGGGGTATTGCAACTTTTGGCCATTTTGAAGCGAAATTGTTCCTTTGGGGGGGTATTGCAACTTTTGGCCATTTTGAAGCGAAATTGTTCCTTTGGGGGGGTATTGCAACTTTTGGCCATTTTGAAGCGAAATTGTTCCTTTCGGGGGGTATTGCAACTTTTCGGCATTTTAAGGCGAAATTGTTCCTTTGGGGGGGTATTGCAACTTTTGGCCATATTGAAGCGAAATTGTTCCTTTGGGGGGGTATTGCAATTTTTAACCATTTTGAGGCGAAATTGTTCCTTTGGGGGGGGTATTGCAACTTTTGGCCATTTTGAAGCGAAATTGTTCCTTTCGGGGGGTATTGCAACTTTTCAGCATTTTGAGGCGAAATTGTTCCTTTGGGGGGGTATTGCAATTTTTTGCCATTTTGAGGCGAAATTGTTCCTTTGGAGGTATTGCAATTTTTTTTCCATTTTAAGGCGAAATTGTTCCTTTGGGGGGTATTGCAACTTTTGGCTATTTTGAAGCGAAATTGTTCCTTTCGGGGGGTATTGCAATTTTTCAGCATTTTGAGGCGAAATTGTTCCTTTGGGGGGGTATTGCAATTTTTTGCCATTTTGAGGCGAAATTGTTCCTTTGGGGGGGTATTGCAACTTTTCGGCATTTTGAGGCGAAATTGTTCCTTTGGGGGGTATTGCAATTTTTTTGCCATTTTGAGGCGAAATTGTTCCTTTGGGGGGTATTGCAACTTTTGGCCATTTTGAAGCAAAATTGTTCCTTTGGGGGGGTATTGCAACTTTTCGGCATTTTGAGGCGAAATTGTTCCTTTGGGGGGTATTGCAACTTTTGACCATTTTGAAGCGAACTTGTTCCTTTGGGGGGGTATTGCAATTTTTTGCCATTTTGAAGCGAAATTGTTCCTTTGGGGGGGTATTGCAATTTTTTGCCATTTTGAGGCGAAACTGTTCCTTTGGGGGGGTATTGCAACTTTTGGCCATTTTGAAGCGAAATTGTTCCTTTCGGGGGGTATTGCAACTTTTCGGCATTTTGAGGCGAAATTGGTCCTTTGGGGGGGGTATTGCAACTTTTGGACATTTTGAAGCGAAATTGTACCTTTGGGGGGGTATTGCAACTTTTCGGCATTTTGAAGCGAAATTGTTCCTTTCGGGGGTATTGCAATTTTTTGCCATTTTGAGGCGAAATTGTTCCTTTGGGGGGGTATTGCAACTTTTGGCCATTTTGAAGCGAAATTGTACCTTTGGGGGGGTATTGCAACTTTTCGGCATTTTGAGGCGAAATTGTTCCTTTGGGGGGGTATTGCAATTTTTTGCCATTTTGAGGCGAAATTGTTCCTTTGGGAGGGTATTGCAACTTTTTGCCATTTTGAAGCGAAATTGTTCCTTTGGAGGGGTATTGCAATTTTTTGCCAATTTGAGGTGAAATTGTTCCTTTGGGGGGGTATTGCAACTTTTGGCCATTTTGAAGCGAAATTGTTCGTTTGGGGGGTATTGCAATTTTTTCCCATTTTCAGGCGAAACTGTTCCTTTGGGGGGGTATTGCAATTTTTGGCCATTTTGAAGCGAAATTGTTCCTTTCGGGGGGTATTGCAACTTTTCGGCATTTTGAGGCGAAATTGTTCCTTTCGGGGGTATTGCAATTTTTTGCCATTTTGAGGCGAAATTGTTCCTTTGGGGGGGTATTGCAACTTTTGGCCATTTTGAAGCGAAATTGTACCTTTGGGGGGGTATTGCAACTTTTCGGCATTTTGAGGCGAAATTGTTCCTTTGGGGGGGTATTGCAACTTTTGGCCATTTTGAAGCGAAATTGTTCCTTTGGGGGGGTATTGCAATTTTTTGCCATTTTGAGGCGAAATTGTTCCTTTGGGGGGGTATTGCAACTTTTGGCCATTTTGAAGCAAAATTGTTCCTTTGGGGGGGTATTGCAATTTTTTGCCATTTTGAGGCGAAATTGTTCCTTTGGGGGGTATTGCAACTTTTGGTTATTTTGAAGCGAAATTGTTCCTTTGGGGGGTATTGCAATTTTTTGCCATTTTGAGGCGAAATTGTTCCTTTGGGGGGGTATTGCAACTTTTGGTCATTTTGAAGCGAAATTGTTCCTTTGGGGGGGTATTGCAATTTTTTCCCATTTTGATGCGAAACTGTTCCTTTGGGGGGGTATTGCAACTTTTGGCCATTTTGAAGCGAAATTGTTCCTTTCGGGGGGTATTGCAACTTTTCGGCATTTTGAGGCGAAATTGTTCCTTTGGGGGAGTATTGCAATTTTTTGCCATTTTGAGGCGAAATTGTTCCTTTGGGGGGGTATTGCAACTTTTGGTCATTTTGAAGCGAAATTGTTCCTTTCGGGGGGTATTGCAACTTTTCAGCATTTTGAGGCGAAATTGTTCCTTTGGGGGGGTATTGCAATTTTTTGCCATTTTGAGGCGAAATTGTTCCTTTGGGGGGTATTGCAACTTTTGGCCATTTTGAAGCGAAATTGTTCCTTTGGGGGGGTATTGCAATTTTTTGCCATTTTGAGGCGAAACTGTTCCTTTGGGGGGGTATTGCAACTTTTGGCCATTTTGAAGCGAAATTGTTCCTTTGGGGGGGTATTGCAACTTTTGGCCATTTTGAAGCGAAATTGTTCCTTTCGGGGGGTATTGCAACTTTTCGGCATTTTGAGGCGAAATTGTTCCTTTGGGGGGGTATTGCAACTTTTGGCCATATTGAAGCGAAATTGTTCCTTTGGGGGGGTATTGCAATTTTTAACCATTTTGAGGCGAAATTGTTCCTTTGGGGGGGTATTGCAACTTTTGGCCATTTTGAAGCGAAATTGTTCCTTTCGGGGGGTATTGCAACATTTCAGCATTTTGAGGCGAAATTGTTCCTTTGGGGGGGTATTGCAATTTTTTGCCATTTTGAGGCGAAATTGTTCCTTTGGAGGTATTGCAATTTTTTTTCCATTTTGAGGCGAAATTGTTCCTTTGGGGGGGTATTGCAACTTTTGGCTATTTTGAAGCGAAATTGTTCCTTTCGGGGGGTATTGCAACTTTTCAGCATTTTGAGGCGAAATTGTTCCTTTGGGGGGGTATTGCAATTTTTTGCCATTTTGAGGCGAAATTGTTCCTTTGGGGGGGTATTGCAACTTTTCGGCATTTTGAGGCGAAATTGTTCCTTTGGGGGGTATTGCAATTTTTTTTCCATTTTGAGGCGAAATTGTTCCTTTGGGGGGTATTGCAACCTTTGGCCATTTTGAAGCAAAATTGTTCCTTTCGGGGGGTATTGCAACTTTTCGGCATTTTTAAGTGAAATTGTTCCTTTGGGGGGTATTGCAATTTTTTGCCATTTTGAGGCGAAATTGTTCCTTTGGGGGGTATTGCAACTTTTGGCCATTTTGAAGCAAAATTGTTCCTTTGGGGGGGTATTGCAACTTTTCGGCATTTTGAGGCGAAATTGTTCCTTTGGGGGGTATTGCAACTTTTGACCATTTTGAAGCGAACTTGTTCCTTTGGGGGGGTATTGCAATTTTTTGCCATTTTGAGGCGAAATTGTTCCTTTGGGGGGGTATTGCAACTTTTGGTCATTTTGAAGCGAAATTGTTCCTTTGGGGGGGTATTGCAATTTTTTGCCATTTTGAGGCGAAACTGTTCCTTTGGGGGGGTATTGCAACTTTTGGCCATTTTGAAGCGAAATTGTTCCTTTCGGGGGGTATTGCAACTTTTCGGCATTTTGAGGCGAAATTGGTCCTTTGGGGGGGGTATTGCAACTTTTCGGCATTTTGAAGCGAAATTGTTCCTTTCGGGGGTATTGCAATTTTTTGCCATTTTGAGGCGAAATTGTTCCTTTGGGGGGGTATTGCAACTTTTGGCCATTTTGAAGCGAAATTGTACCTTTGGGGGGGGTATTGCAACTTTTCGGCATTTTGAGGCGAAATTGTTCCTTTGGGGGGGTATTGCAATTTTTTGCCAATTTGAGGTGAAATTGTTCCTTTGGGGGGGTATTGCAACTTTTGGCCATTTTGAAGCGAAATTGTTCCTTTGGGGGGTATTGCAATTTTTTCCCATTTTCAGGCGAAACTGTTCCTTTGGGGGGGTATTGCAACTTTTGGCCATTTTGAAGCGAAATTGTTCCTTTCGGGGGGTATTGCAACTTTTCGGCATTTTGAGGCGAAATTGTTCCTTTGGGGGGTATTGCAATTTTTTGCCATTTTGAGGCGAAATTGTTTATTTGTGGGGGTATTGCAACTTTTGGCCATATTGAAGCGAATTTGTTCCTTTGGGGGGGTTTTACAATTTTTCGCCATTTTGAGGCGAAATTGTTCCTTTCGGGGGTATTGCAATTTTTTGCCATTTTGATTCGAAATTGTTCTTTTGGGGGGGTATTGCAACTTTTGGCCATTTTAAAGCGAAATTGTTCCTTTCGGGGGGTATTGCAACTTTTCGGCATTTTGAGGCGAAATTGTTCCTTTGGGGGGGTATTGCAACTTTTGGCCATTTTGAAGCGAAATTGTTCCTTTGGGGGGGTATTGCAACTTTTGGCCATTTTAAAGCGAAATTGTTCCTTTCGGGGGGTATTGCAACTTTTCGGCATTTTGAGGCGAAATTGTTCCTTTGGGGGTTATTTCAACTTTTGGCCATATTGAAGCGAAATTGTTCCTTTGGGGGGTATTGCAATTTTAAACCATTTTGAGGCGAAATTGTTCCTTTGGGGGGGTATTGCAACTTTTGGCCATTTTGAAGCGAAATTGTTCCTTTCGGGGGGTATTGCAACTTTTCGGCATTTTGAGGCGAAATTGTTCCTTTGGGGGGGTATTGCAATTTTTTTTCCATTTTGAGGCGAAATTGTTCCTTTGGGGGGGATATTGCAACCTTTGGCCATTTTGAAGCGAAATTGTACCTTTGGGGGGGTATTGCAACTTTTCGGCATTTTGAAGCGAAATTGTTCCTTTGGGGGGTATTGCAATTTTTTGCCATTTTGAAGCGAAATTGTTCCTTTGGAGGGGTATTGCAACTTTTGGCCATTTTGAAGCGAAATTGTACCTTTGGGGGGGTATTGCAATTTTTTGCCATTTTGAGGCGAAATTGTTTCTTTGGGGGGTATTGCAACTTTTGGCCATTTTGAAGCGAAATTGTTCCTTTGGGGGGGTATTGCAATTTTTTGCCATTTTGAGGCGAAATTGTTCCTTTGGGGGGGTATTGCAACTTTTGGCCATTTTGAAGCGAAATTGTTCCTTTCGGGGGGGTATTGCAACTTTTCGGCATTTTGAGGCGAAATTGTTCCTTTGGGGGGGGTGTTGCAACTTTTGGCCATTTTGAAGCGAAATTGTTCCTTTTGGGGGGGTATTGCAACTTTTGGCCATTTTGAAGCGAAATTGTTCCTTTAGGGGGTTTTGCAATTTTTTGCTATTTTGAGGCGAAATTGTTCCTTTGGGGGGTATTGCAATTTTTAACCATTTTGAGGCGAAATTGTTCCTTTGGGGGGTATTGCAACTTTTGGCCATTTTGAAGCGAAATTGTTCCTTTGGGGGGGTATTGCAATTTTTTGCCATTTTGAGGCGAAATTGTTCCTTTGGGGGGGTATTGCAACTTTTGGCCATTTTGAAGCGAAATTGTTCCTTTGGGGGGGTATTGCAACTTTTGGCCATTTTGAAGCGAAATTGTTCCTTTCGGGGGGTATTGCAACTTTTCAGCATTTTGAGGCGAAATTGTTCCTTTGGGGGGGTATTGCAATTTTTTGCCATTTTGAGGCGAAATTGTTCCTTTGGGGGGGTATTGCAACTTTTCGGCATTTTGAGGCGAAATTGTTCCTTTGGGGGGTATTGCAATTTTTTTTCCATTTTGAGGCGAAATTGTTTCTTTGGGGGGGTATTGCAACTTTTGGCCATTTTGAAGCGAAATTGTTCCTTTCGGGGGGTATTGCAACTTTTCAGCATTTTGAGGCGAAATTGTTCCTTTGTGGGGTATTGCAATTTTTTGCCATTTTGAGGCGAAATTGTTCCTTTGGGGGGGTATTGCAACTTTTCGGCATTTTGAGGCGAAATTGTTCCTTTGGGGGGGTATTGCAACTTTTGGCCATTTTGAAGCGAAATTGTTCCTTTCGGGGGGTATTGCAACTTTTGGCCATTTTGAAGCGAAATTGTTCCTTTGGGGGGGTATTGCAATTTTTTGCAATTTTGAGGCGAAATTGTTCCTTTGGGGGGTATTGCAACTTTTGGCCATTTTGAAGCGAAATTGTTCATTTGGGGGGGTATTGCAATTTTTTGCCATTTTGAGGCGAAATTGTTCCTTTGGGGGGGTATTGCAACTTTTGGTCATTTTGAAGCGAAATTGTTCCTTTGGGGGGGTATTGCAATTTTTTGCCATTTTGAGGCGAAACTGTTCCTTTGGGGGGGTATTGCAACTTTTGGCCATTTTGAAGCGAAATTGTTCCTTTCGGGGGGTATTGCAACTTTTCGGCATTTTGAGGCGAAATTGTTCCTTTGGGGGGGTATTGCAATTTTTAACCATTTTGAAGCGAAATTGTTCCTTTCGGGGGGTATTGCAACTTTTCGGCATTTTGAAGCGAAATTGTTCCTTTGGGGGGGTATTGCAATTTTTTGCCATTTTGAGGCGAAATTGTTTCTTTGTGGGGGTATTGCAACTTTTGGCCATTTTGAAGCGAAATTGTTCCTTTCGGGGGGTATTGCAACTTTTTGGCATTTTGAGTCGAAATTGTTCCTTTGGGGGGGTATTGCAACTTTTGGCCATATTGAAGCGAAATTGTTCCTTTGGGGGGGTATTGCAATTTTTAACCATTTTGAGGCGAAATTGTTCCTTTGGTGGGGAATTGCAACTTTTCGGCATTTTGAGGCGAAATTGTTCCTTTGGGGGGGTATTGCAACTTTTGGCCATTTTGAGGCGAAATTGTTCCTTTGGGGGGGTATTGCAATTTTTTTCCATTTTGAGGCGAAATTGTTCCTTTGGGGGGGATATTGCAACTTTTGGCCATTTTGAAGCGAAATTGTACCTTTGGGGGGGTATTGCAACTTTTCGGCATTTTGAAGTGAAATTGTTCCTTTGGGGGGTATTGCAATTTTTTGCCATTTTGAAGCGAAATTGGTCCTTTGGGGGGGTATTGCAACTTTTGGACATTTTGAAGCGAAATTGTACCTTTGGGGGGGTATTGCAACTTTTCGGCATTTTGAAGCGAAATTGTTCCTTTCGGGGGTATTGCAATTTTTTGCCATTTTGAGGCGAAATTGTTCCTTTGGGGGGGTATTGCAACTTTTGGCCATTTTGAAGCGAAATTGTACCTTTGGGGGGGGTATTGCAACTTTTCGGCATTTTGAGGCGAAATTGTTCCTTTGGGGGGGTATTGCAATTTTTTGCCAATTTGAGGTGAAATTGTTCCTTTGGGGGGGTATTGCAACTTTTGGCCATTTTCAAGCGAAATTGTTCCTTTGGGGGGTATTGCAATTTTTTCCCATTTTCAGGCGAAACTGTTCCTTTGGGGGGGTATTGCAACTTTTGGCCATTTTGAAGCGAAATTGTTCCTTTCGGGGGGTATTGCAACTTTTCGGCATTTTGAGGCGAAATTGTTCCTTTGGGGGGTATTGCAATTTTTTGCCATTTTGAGGCGAAATTGTTTATTTGTGGGGGTATTGCAACTTTTGGCCATATTGAAGCGAATTTGTTCCTTTGGGGGGGTTTTACAATTTTTCGCCATTTTGAGGCGAAATTGTTCCTTTCGGGGGTATTGCAATTTTTTGCCATTTTGATTCGAAATTGTTCTTTTGGGGGGGTATTGCAACTTTTGGCCATTTTAAAGCGAAATTGTTCCTTTCGGGGGGTATTGCAACTTTTCGGCATTTTGAGGCGAAATTGTTCCTTTGGGGGGGTATTGCAACTTTTGGCCATTTTGAAGCGAAATTGTTCCTTTGGGGGGGTATTGCAACTTTTGGCCATTTTAAAGCGAAATTGTTCCTTTCGGGGGGTATTGCAACTTTTCGGCATTTTGAGGCGAAATTGTTCCTTTGGGGGTTATTTCAACTTTTGGCCATATTGAAGCGAAATTGTTCCTTTGGGGGGTATTGCAATTTTAAACCATTTTGAGGCGAAATTGTTCCTTTGGGGGGGTATTGCAACTTTTGGCCATTTTGAAGCGAAATTGTTCCTTTCGGGGGGTATTGCAACTTTTCGGCATTTTGAGGCGAAATTGTTCCTTTGGGGGGGTATTGCAATTTTTTTTCCATTTTGAGGCGAAATTGTTCCTTTGGGGGGGATATTGCAACTTTTGGCCATTTTGAAGCGAAATTGTACCTTTGGGGGGGTATTGCAACTTTTCGGCATTTTGAAGCGAAATTGTTCCTTTGGGGGGTATTGCAATTTTTTGCCATTTTGAAGCGAAATTGTTCCTTTGGAGGGGTATTGCAACTTTTGGCCATTTTGAAGCGAAATTGTACCTTTGGGGGGGTATTGCAATTTTTTGCCATTTTGAGGCGAAATTGTTTCTTTGGGGGGTATTGCAACTTTTGGCCATTTTGAAGCGAAATTGTTCCTTTGGGGGGGTATTGCAATTTTTTGCCATTTTGAGGCGAAATTGTTCCTTTGGGGGGGTATTGCAACTTTTGGCCATTTTGAAGCGAAATTGTTCCTTTCGGGGGGGTATTGCAACTTTTCGGCATTTTGAGGCGAAATTGTTCCTTTGGGGGGGGTGTTGCAACTTTTGGCCATTTTGAAGCGAAATTGTTCCTTTTGGGGGGGTATTGCAACTTTTGGCCATTTTGAAGCGAAATTGTTCCTTTAGGGGGTTTTGCAATTTTTTGCTATTTTGAGGCGAAATTGTTCCTTTGGGGGGTATTGCAATTTTTAACCATTTTGAGGCGAAATTGTTCCTTTGGGGGGTATTGCAACTTTTGGCCATTTTGAAGCGAAATTGTTCCTTTGGGGGGGTATTGCAATTTTTTGCCATTATGAGGCGAAATTGTTCCTTTGGGGGGGTATTGCAACTTTTGGCCATTTTGAAGCGAAATTGTTCCTTTGGGGGGGTATTGCAACTTTTGGCCATTTTGAAGCGAAATTGTTCCTTTCGGGGGGTATTGCAACTTTTCAGCATTTTGAGGCGAAATTGTTCCTTTGGGGGGGTATTGCAATTTTTTGCCATTTTGAGGCGAAATTGTTCCTTTGGGGGGGTATTGCAACTTTTCGGCATTTTGAGGCGAAATTGTTCCTTTGGGGGGGTATTGCAATTTTTTGCCATTATGAGGCGAAATTGTTCCTTTGGGGGGGTATTGCAACTTTTGGCCATTTTGAAGCGAAATTGTTCCTTTGGGGGGGTATTGCAACTTTTGGCCATTTTGAAGCGAAATTGTTCCTTTCGGGGGGTATTGCAACTTTTCAGCATTTTGAGGCGAAATTGTTCCTTTGGGGGGGTATTGCAATTTTTTGCCATTTTGAGGCGAAATTGTTCCTTTGGGGGGGTATTGCAACTTTTGGCCATTTTGAAGCGAAATTGTACCTTTGGGGGGGTATTGCAACTTTTCGGCATTTTGAAGCGAAATTGTTCCTTTGGGGGGTATTGCAATTTTTTGCCATTTTGAAGCGAAATTGTTCCTTTGGAGGGGTATTGCAACTTTTGGCCATTTTGAAGCGAAATTGTACCTTTGGGGGGGTATTGCAATTTTTTGCCATTTTGAGGCGAAATTGTTTCTTTGGGGGGTATTGCAACTTTTGGCCATTTTGAAGCGAAATTGTTCCTTTGGGGGGGTATTGCAATTTTTTGCCATTTTGAGGCGAAATTGTTCCTTTGGGGGGGTATTGCAACTTTTGGCCATTTTGAAGCGAAATTGTTCCTTTCGGGGGGGTATTGCAACTTTTCGGCATTTTGAGGCGAAATTGTTCCTTTGGGGGGGGTGTTGCAACTTTTGGCCATTTTGAAGCGAAATTGTTCCTTTTGGGGGGGTATTGCAACTTTTGGCCATTTTGAAGCGAAATTGTTCCTTTAGGGGGTTTTGCAATTTTTTGCTATTTTGAGGCGAAATTGTTCCTTTGGGGGGTATTGCAATTTTTAACCATTTTGAGGCGAAATTGTTCCTTTGGGGGGTATTGCAACTTTTGGCCATTTTGAAGCGAAATTGTTCCTTTGGGGGGGTATTGCAATTTTTTGCCATTATGAGGCGAAATTGTTCCTTTGGGGGGGTATTGCAACTTTTGGCCATTTTGAAGCGAAATTGTTCCTTTGGGGGGGTATTGCAACTTTTGGCCATTTTGAAGCGAAATTGTTCCTTTCGGGGGGTATTGCAACTTTTCAGCATTTTGAGGCGAAATTGTTCCTTTGGGGGGGTATTGCAATTTTTTGCCATTTTGAGGCGAAATTGTTCCTTTGGGGGGGTATTGCAACTTTTCGGCATTTTGAGGCGAAATTGTTCCTTTGGGGGGTATTGCAATTTTTTTTCCATTTTGAGGCGAAATTGTTTCTTTGGGGGGGTATTGCAACTTTTGGCCATTTTGAAGCGAAATTGTTCCTTTCGGGGGGTATTGCAACTTTTCAGCATTTTGAGGCGAAATTGTTCCTTTGTGGGGTATTGCAATTTTTTGCCATTTTGAGGCGAAATTGTTCCTTTGGGGGGGTATTGCAACTTTTCGGCATTTTGAGGCGAAATTGTTCCTTTGGGGGGTATTGCAATTTTTTTTCCATTTTGAGGCGAAATTGTTCCTTTGGGGGGGTATTGCAACTTTTGGCCATTTTGAAGCGAAATTGTTCCTTTCGGGGGGTATTGCAACTTTTGGCCATTTTGAAGCGAAATTGTTCCTTTGGGGGGGTATTGCAATTTTTTGCAATTTTGAGGCGAAATTGTTCCTTTGGGGGGTATTGCAACTTTTGGCCATTTTGAAGCGAAATTGTTCATTTGGGGGGGTATTGCAATTTTTTGCCATTTTGAGGCGAAATTGTTCCTTTGGGGGGGTATTGCAACTTTTGGTCATTTTGAAGCGAAATTGTTCCTTTGGGGGGGTATTGCAATTTTTTGCCATTTTGAGGCGAAACTGTTCCTTTGGGGGGGGTATTGCAACTTTTGGCCATTTTGAAGCGAAATTGTTCCTTTCGGGGGGTATTGCAACTTTTCGGCATTTTGAGGCGAAATTGTTCCTTTGGGGGGGTATTGCAATTTTTAACCATTTTGAAGCGAAATTGTTCCTTTCGGGGGGTATTGCAACTTTTCGGCATTTTGAAGCGAAATTGTTCCTTTGGGGGGGTATTGCAATTTTTTGCCATTTTGAGGCGAAATTGTTTCTTTGTGGGGGTATTGCAACTTTTGGCCATTTTGAAGCGAAATTGTTCCTTTCGGGGGGTATTGCAACTTTTTGGCATTTTGAGTCGAAATTGTTCCTTTGGGGGGGTATTGCAACTTTTGGCCATATTGAAGCGAAATTGTTCCTTTGGGGGGGTATTGCAATTTTTAACCATTTTGAGGCGAAATTGTTCCTTTGGTGGGGAATTGCAACTTTTCGGCATTTTGAGGCGAAATTGTTCCTTTGGGGGGGTATTGCAACTTTTGGCCATTTTGAGGCGAAATTGTTCCTTTGGGGGGGTATTGCAATTTTTTTCCATTTTGAGGCGAAATTGTTCCTTTGGGGGGGATATTGCAACTTTTGGCCATTTTGAAGCGAAATTGTACCTTTGGGGGGGTATTGCAACTTTTCGGCATTTTGAAGTGAAATTGTTCCTTTGGGGGGTATTGCAATTTTTTGCCATTTTGAAGCGAAATTGTTCCTTTGGGGGGGTATTGCAACTTTTGGCCATTTTGAAGCGAAATTGTACCTTTGGTGGGGTATTGCAACTTTTCGGCATTTTGAAGCGAAATTGTTCCTTTGGGGGGGTATTGCAATTTTTTGCCATTTTGAGGCGAAATTGTTCCTTTGGGGGGGTATTGCAACTTTTGGCCATTTTGAAGCGAAATTGTTCCTTTGGGGGGTATTGCAATTTTTTGCTATTTTGAGGCGAAATTGTTCCTTTGGGGGGGTATTGCAATTTTTAACCATTTTGAGGCGAAATTGTTCTTTTGGGGGGGTATTGCAACTTTTGGCCATTTTGAAGCGAAATTGTTCCTTTGGGGGGGTATTGCAATTTTTTGCCATTTTGAGGCGAAATTGTTCCTTTGGGGGGGTATTGCAACTTTTGGCCATTTTGAAGCGAAATTGTTCCTTTGGAGGGTATTGCAATTTTTTGCTATTTTGAGGCGAAATTGTTCCTTTGGGGGGTATTGCAATTTTTAACCATTTTGAGGCGAAATTGTTCCTTTGGGGGGGTATTGCAACTTTTGGCCATTTTGAAGCGAAATTGTTCCTTTCGGGGGGTATTGCAACTTTTCAGCATTTTGAGGCGAAATTGTTCCTTTGGGGGGGTATTGCAATTTTTTGCCATTTTGAGGCGAAATTGTTCCTTTGGGGGGGTATTGCAACTTTTCGGCATTTTGAGGCGAAATTGTTCCTTTGGGGGGTATTGCAATTTTTTTTCCATTTTGAGGCGAAATTGTTCCTTTGGGGGGGTATTGCAACTTTTGGCCATTTTGAAGCGAAATTGTTCCTTTCGGGGGGTATTGCAACTTTTCGGCATTTTGAAGCGAAATTGTTCCTTTGGGGGGGTATTGCAATTTTTTGCCATTTTGAGGCGAAACTGTTCCTTTGGGGGGGTATTGCAACTTTTGGCCATTTTGAAGCGAAATTGTTCCTTTCGGGGGGTATTGCAACTTTTCAGCATTTTGAGGCGAAATTGTTCCTTTGGGGGGGTATTGCAACTTTTGGCCATTTTGAAGCGAAATTGTTCCTTTGGGGGGTATTGCAATTTTTTGCTATTTTGAGGCGAAATTGTTCCTTTGGGGGGGTATTGCAATTTTTAACCATTTTGAGGCGAAATTGTTCCTTTGGGGGGGTATTGCAACTTTTGGCCATTTTGAAGCGAAATTGTTCCTTTCGGGGGGTATTGCAACTTTTCAGCATTTTGAGGCGAAATTGTTCCTTTGGGGGGGTATTGCAATTTTTTGCCATTTTGAGGCGAAATTGTTCCTTTGGGGGGGTATTGCAACTTTTCGGCATTTTGAGGCGAAATTGTTCCTTTGGGGGGTATTGCAATTTTTTTTCCATTTTGAGGCGAAATTGTTCCTTTGGGGGGGTATTGCAACTTTTGGCCATTTTGAAGCGAAATTGTTCCTTTCGGGGGGTATTGCAACTTTTCGGCATTTTGAAGCGAAATTGTTCCTTTGGGGGGGTATTGCAATTTTTTGCCATTTTGAGGCGAAATTGTTCCTTTGGGGGGTATTGCAACTTTTGGCCATTTTGAAGCGAAATTGTTCCTTTGGGGGGGTATTGCAATTTTTTGCCATTTTGAGGCGAAATTGTTCCTTTGGGGGGGTATTGCAACTTTTGGTCATTTTGAAGCGAAATTGTTCCTTTGGGGGGGTATTGCAATTTTTTGCCATTTTGAGGCGAAACTGTTCCTTTGGGGGGGTATTGCAACTTTTGGCCATTTTGAAGCGAAATTGTTCCTTTCGGGGGGTATTGCAACTTTTCGGCATTTTGAGGCGAAATTGTTCCTTTGGGGGGGTATTGCAATTTTTTGCCATTTTGAGGCGAAATTGTTCCTTTGGGGGGGTATTGCAACTTTTGGCCATTTTGAAGCGAAATTGTTCCTTTGGGGGGTATTGCAATTTTTTGCTATTTTGAGGCGAAATTGTTCCTTTGGGGGGGTATTGCAATTTTTAACCATTTTGAGTCGAAATTGTTCCTTTGGGGGGGTATTGCAACTTTTGGCCATATTGAAGCGAAATTGTTCCTTTGGGGGGGTATTGCAATTTTTAACCATTTTGAGGCGAAATTGTTCCTTTGGTGGGGAATTGCAACTTTTCGGCATTTTGAGGCGAAATTGTTCCTTTGGGGGGGTATTGCAACTTTTGGCCATTTTGAAGCGAAATTGTTCCTTTCAGGGGGTATTGCAACTTTTCGGCATTTTGAGGCGAAATTGTTCCTTTGGGGGGGGTATTGCAACTTTTCGGCATTTTGAGGCGAAATTGTTCCTTTGGGGGGGTATTGCAATTTTTTTCCATTTTGAGGCGAAATTGTTCCTTTGGGGGGGATATTGCAACTTTTGGCCATTTTGAAGCGAAATTGTACCTTTGGGGGGGTATTGCAACTTTTCGGCATTTTGAAGCGAAATTGTTCCTTTGGGGGGTATTGCAATTTTTTGCCATTTTGAAGCGAAATTGTTCCTTTGGGGGGGTATTGCAACTTTTGGCCATTTTGAAGCGAAATTGTACCTTTGGGGGGGTATTGCAACTTTTCGGCATTTTGAAGCGAAATTGTTCCTTTGGGGGGTATTGCAATTTTTTGCCATTTTGAGGCGAAATTGTTCCTTTGGGGGGGTATTGCAACTTTTGGCCATTTTGAAGCGAAATTGTTCCTTTGGGGGGTATTGCAATTTTTTGCTATTTTGAGGCGAAATTGTTCCTTTGGGGGGGTATTGCAATTTTTAACCATTTTGAGGCGAAATTATTCTTTTGGGGGGGGTATTGCAACTTTTGGCCATTTTGAAGCGAAATTGTTCCTTTGGGGGGGTATTGCAATTTTTTTGCCATTTTGAGGCGAAATTGTTCCTTTGGGGGGGTATTGCAACTTTTGGCCATTTTGAAGCGAAATTGTTCCTTTGGAGGGTATTGCAATTTTTTGCTATTTTGAGGCGAAATTGTTCCTTTGGGGGGTATTGCAATTTTTAACCATTTTTGAGGCGAAATTGTTCCTTTGGGGGGGTATTGCAACTTTTGGCCATTTTGAAGCGAAATTGTTCCTTTCGGGGGGTATTGCAACTTTTCAGCATTTTGAGGCGAAATTGTTCCTTTGGGGGGGTATTGCAATTTTTTGCCATTTTGAGGCGAAATTGTTCCTTTGGGGGGGTATTGCAACTTTTCGGCATTTTGAGGCGAAATTGTTCCTTTGGGGGGTATTGCAATTTTTTTTCCATTTTGAGGCGAAATTGTTCCTTTGGGGGGGTATTGCAACTTTTGGCCATTTTGAAGCGAAATTGTTCCTTTCGGGGGGTATTGCAACTTTTCGGCATTTTGAAGCGAAATTGTTCCTTTGGGGGGGTATTGCAATTTTTTGCCATTTTGAGGCGAAACTGTTCCTTTGGGGGGGTATTGCAACTTTTGGCCATTTTGAAGCGAAATTGTTCCTTTCGGGGGGTATTGCAACTTTTCAGCATTTTGAGGCGAAATTGTTCCTTTGGGGGGTATTGCAACTTTTGGCCATTTTGAGGCGAAACTGTTCCTTTGGGGGGGTATTGCAACTTTTGGACATTTTGAAGCGAAATTGTTCCTTTCGGGGGGTATTGCAACTTTTCAGCATTTTGAGGCGAAATTGTTCCTTTGGGGGGGTATTGCAACTTTTGGCCATTTTGAAGCGAAATTGTTCCTTTCGGGGGTATTGCAATTTTTTGCTATTTTGAGGCGAAATTGTTCCTTTGGGGGGTATTGCAATTTTTAACCATTTTGAGGCGAAATTGTTCTTTTGGGGGGGTATTGCAACTTTTGGCCATTTTGAAGCGAAATTGTTCCTTTGGGGGTATTGCAGTTTTTTGCCATTTTGAGGCGAAATTGTTCCTTTGGGGGGGTATTGCAACTTTTGGCCATTTTGAAGCGAAATTGTTCCTTTGGGGGGTATTGCAATTTTTTGCTATTTTGAGGCGAAATTGTTCCTTTGGGGGGGTATTGCAATTTTTAACCATTTTGAGGCGAAATTGTTCCTTTGGGGGGGTATTGCAACTTTTGGCCATTTTGAAGCGAAATTGTTCCTTTCGGGGGGTATTGCAACTTTTCAGCATTTTGAGGCGAAATTGTTCCTTTGGGGGGGTATTGCAATTTTTTGCCATTTTGAGGCGAAATTGTTCCTTTGGGGGGGTATGGCAACTTTTCGGCATTTTGAGGCGAAATTGTTCCTTTGGGGGGTATTGCAATTTTTTTTCCATTTTGAGGCGAAATTGTTCCTTTGGGGGGGTATTGCAACTTTTGGCCATTTTGAAGCGAAATTGTTCCTTTCGGGGGGTATTGCAACTTTTCGGCATTTTGAAGCGAAATTGTTCCTTTGGGGGGGTATTGCAATTTTTTGCCATTTTGAGGCGAAATTGTTCCTTTGGGGGGTATTGCAACTTTTGGCCATTTTGAAGCGAAATTGTTCCTTTCGGGGGGTATTGCAACTTTTCAGCATTTTGAGGCGAAATTGTTCCTTTGGGGGGGTATTGCAATTTTTTGCCATTTTGAGGCGAAATTGTTCCTTTGGGGGGGTATTGCAACTTTTCGGCATTTTGAGGCGAAATTGTTCCTTTGGGGGGTATTGCAATTTTTTTTCCATTTTGAGGCGAAATTGTTCCTTTGGGGGGGTATTGCAACTTTTGGCCATTTTGAAGCGAAATTGTTCCTTTGGGGGGGTATTGCAATTTTTTGCCATTTTGAGGCGAAATTGTTCCTTTGGGGGGGTATTGCAACTTTTGGTCATTTTGAAGCGAAATTGTTCCTTTGGGAAGGTATTGCAATTTTTTGCCATTTTGAGGCGAAACTGTTCCTTTGGGGGGGTATTGCAACTTTTGGCCATTTTGAAGCGAAATTGTTCCTTTCGGGGGGTATTGCAACTTTTCGGCATTTTGAGGCGAAATTGTTCCTTTGGGGGGGTATTGCAATTTTTTGCCATTTTGAGGCGAAATTGTTCCTTTGGGGGGGTATTGCAACTTTTGGCCATTTTGAAGCGAAATTGTTCCTTTGGGGGGTATTGCAATTTTTTGCTATTTTGAGGCGAAATTGTTCCTTTGGGGGGGTATTGCAATTTTTAACCATTTTGAGGCGAAATTGTTCCTTTGGGGGGGTATTGCAACTTTTGGCCATTTTGAAGCGAAATTGTTCCTTTCGGGGGGTATTGCAACTTTTCGGCATTTTGAAGCGAAATTGTTCCTTTGGGGGGGTATTGCAATTTTTTGCCATTTTGAGGCGAAATTGTTTCTTTGTGGGGGTATTGCAACTTTTGGCCATTTTGAAGCGAAATTGTTCCTTTCGGGGGGTATTGCAACTTTTTGGCATTTTGAGTCGAAATTGTTCCTTTGGGGGGGTATTGCAACTTTTGGCCATTTTGAAGCGAAATTGTACCTTTGGGGGGGTATTGCAACTTTTCGGCATTTTGAAGCGAAATTGTTCCTTTGGGGGGGTATTGCAATTTTTTGCCATTTTGAGGCGAAATTGTTCCTTTGGGGGGCTATTGCAACTTTTGGCCATTTTGAAGCGAAATTGTTCCTTTCGGGGGGTATTGCAACTTTTCGGCATTTTGAGGCGAAATTGTTCCTTTGGGGGGGTATTGCAACTTTTCGGTATTTTGAGGCGAAATTGTTCCTTTGGGGGGGTATTGCAACTTTTGGCCATTTTGAAGCGAAATTGTTCCTTTGGGGGGTATTGCAATTTTTTGCTATTTTGAGGCGAAATTGTTCCTTTGGGGGGGTATTGCAATTTTTAACCATTTTGAGGCGAAATTGTTCTTTTGGGGGGGGTATTGCAACTTTTGGCCATTTTGAAGCGAAATTGTTCCTTTGGAGGGTATTGCAATTTTTTGCTATTTTGAGGCGAAATTGTTCCTTTGGGGGGGTATTGCAATTTTTAACCATTTTGAGGCGAAATTGTTCCTTTGGGGGGGTATTGCAACTTTTGGCCATTTTGAAGCGAAATTGTTCCTTTCGGGGGGTATTGCAACTTTTCAGCATTTTGAGGCGAAATTGTTCCTTTGGGGGGGTATTGCAATTTTTTGCCATTTTGATGCGAAATTGTTCCTTTGGGGGGGTATTGCAACTTTTCGGCATTTTGAGGCGAAATTGTTCCTTTGGGGGGTATTGCAATTTTTTTTCCATTTTGAGGCGAAATTGTTCCTTTGGGGGGGTATTGCAACTTTTGGCCATTTTGAAGCGAAATTGTTCCTTTGGGGGGGTATTGCAATTTTTTGCCATTTTGATGCGAAATTGTTCCTTTGGGGGGGTATTGCAACTTTTCGGCATTTTGAGGCGAAATTGTTCCTTTGGGGGGTATTGCAATTTTTTTTCCATTTTGAGGCGAAATTGTTCCTTTGGGGGGGTATTGCAACTTTTGGCCATTTTGAAGCGAAATTGTTCCTTTCGGGGGGTATTGCAACTTTTCGGCATTTTGAAGCGAAATTGTTCCTTTGGGGGGGTATTGCAATTTTTTGCCATTTTGAGGCGAAACTGTTCCTTTGGGGGGGTATTGCAACTTTTGGCCATTTTGAAGCGAAATTGTTCCTTTCGGGGGGTATTGCAATTTTTTGCCATTTTGAGGCGAAATTGTTCCTTTGGGGGGGTATTGCAACTTTTGGCTATTTTGAAGCGAAATTGTTCCTTTGGGGGGTATTGCAATTTTTTGCTATTTTGAGGCGAAATTGTTCCTTTGGGGGGGTATTGCAATTTTTAACCATTTTGAGGCGAAATTGTTCCTTTGGGGGGGTATTGCAACTTTTGGCCATTTTGAAGCGAAATTGTTCCTTTCGGGGGGTATTGCAACTTTTCAGCATTTTAAGGCGAAATTGTTCCTTTGGGGGGGGTATTGCAATTTTTTGCCATTTTGAGGCGAAATTGTTCCTTTGGGGGGTATTGCAATTTTTTTTCCATTTTGAGGCGAAATTGTTCCTTTGGGGGGTATTGCAACTTTTGGCCATTTTGAAGCGAAATTGTTCCTTTCGGGGGGTATTGCAACTTTTCGGCATTTTGAAGCGAAATTGTTCCTTTGGGGGGGTATTGCAATTTTTTGCCATTTTGAGGCGAAATTGTTCCTTTGGGGGGTATTGCAACTTTTGGCCATTTTGAGGCGAAATTGTTCCTTTGGGGGGGTATTGCAACTTTTTGCCATTTTGAGGCGAAACTGTTCCTTTGGGGGGGTATTGCAACTTTTAGCCATTTTGAAGCGAAATTGTTCCTTTGGGGGGGTATTGCAACTTTTGGCCATTTTGAAGCGAAATTGTTCCTTTCAGGGGGTATTGCAACTTTTCGGCATTTTGAGGCGAAATTGTTCCTTGGGGGGGTATTGCAACTTTTGGCCATATTGAAGCGAAATTGTTCCCTTGGGGGGGTATTGCAATTTTTTGCCATTTTGAGGCGAAATTGTTCCTTTGGGGGGGTATTGCAACTTTTTGGCATTTTGAGGCGAAATTGTTCCTTTGGGGGGTATTGCAATTTTTTGCCATTTTGAAGCGAAATTGTTCCTTTCGGGGGGTATTGCAACTTTTCGGCATTTTGAGGCGAAATTGTTCCTTTCGGGGGGTATTGCAACTTTTGGCCATTTTGAAGCGAAATTGTTCCTTTGGGGGTATTGCAATTTTTTGCTATTTTGAGGCGAAATTGTTCCTTTGGGGGGGTATTGCAATTTTTAACCATTTTGAGGCGAAATTGTTCCTTTGGGGGGTATTGCAACTTTTGGCCATTTTGAAGCGAAATTGTTCCTTTCGGGGGGTATTGCAACTTTTCAGCATTTTGAGGCGAAATTGTTCCTTTGGGGGGTATTGCAATTTTTTGCCATTTTGAGACGAAATTGTTCCTTTGGGGGGGTATTGCAACTTTTCAGCATTTTGAGGCGAAATTGTTCCTTTGGGGGGTATTGCAATTTTTTTTCCATTTTGAGGCGAAATTGTTCCTTTGGGGGGGTATTGTAACTTTTGGCCATTTTGAAGCGAAATTGTTCCTTTCAGGGGGTATTGCAACTTTTCGGCATTTTAAAGCGAAATTGTTCCTTTGGGGGGGTATTGCAATTTTTTGCCATTTTGAGGCGAAATTGTTCCTTTGGGGGGTATTGCAACTTTTGGCCATTTTGAAGCGAAATTGTTCCTTTGGGGGGTTATTGCAATTTTTTGCCATTTTGAGGCGAAACTGTTCCTTTGGGGGGGTATGGCAACTTTTGGCCATTTTGAAGCGAAATTGTTCCTTTGGGGGGGTATTGCAACTTTTGGCCATTTTGAAGCGAAATTGTTCCTTTCGGGGGGTATTGCAACTTTTCGGCATTTTGAGGCGAAATTGTTCCTTTGGGGGGGTATTGCAACTTTTGGCCATATTGAAGCGAAATTGTTCCTTTGGGGGGGTATTGCAATTTTTAACCATTTTGAGGCGAAATTGTTCCTTTGGGGGGTATTGCAACTTTTGGCCATTTTGAAGCGAAATTGTTCCTTTCGGGGGGTATTGCAACTTTTCAGCATTTTGAGGTGAAATTGTTCCTTTGGGGGGGGTATTGCAATTTTTTGCCATTTTGAGGCGAAATTGTTCCTTTGGGGGGGTATTGCAACTTTTCGGCATTTTGAGGCGAAATTGTTCCTTTGGGGGGTATTGCAATTTTTTGCTATTTTGAGGCGAAATTGTTCCTTTGGGGGGTATTGCAATTTTTTGCTATTTTGAGGCGAAATTGTTCCTTTGGGGGGGTATTGCAACTTTTGGCCATTTTGAAGCGAAATTGTTCCTTTGGGGGGGTATTGCAATTTTTTGCCATTTTAAGGCGAAATTGTTCCTTTGGGGGGGTATTGCAATTTTTTTTCCATTTTGAGGCGAAATTGTTCCTGTGGGGGGGTATTGCAACTTTTGGACATTTTGAAGCGAAATTGTACCTTTGGGGGGGGTATTGCAACTTTTCGGCATTTTGAAGCGAAATTGTTCCTTTCGGGGGTATTGCAATTTTTTGCCATTTTGAGGCGAAATTGTTCCTTTGGGGGGGTATTGCAACTTTTGGCCATTTTGAAGCGAAATTGTACCTTTGGGGGGGGTATTGCAACTTTCCGGCATTTTGAGGCGAAATTGTTCCTTTGGGGGGTATTGCAATTTTTTGCCATTTTGAGGCGAAATTGTTCCTTTGGGGGGGTATTGCAACTTTTGGCCATTTTGAAGCGAAATTGTTCCTTTGGAGGGGTATTGCAATTTTTTGCCAATTTGAGGTGAAATTGTTCCTTTGGGGGGGTATTGCAACTTTTGGCCATTTTGAAGCGAATTTGTTCCTTTGGGGGGGTATTACAATTTTTTGCCATTTTTAGGCGAAACTGTTCCTTTGGGGGGGTATTGCAACTTTTGGCCATTTTGGAGCGAAATTGTTCCTTTCGGGGGGTATTGCAACTTTTCGGCATTTTGAGGCGAAATTGTTCCTTTGGGGGGTATTGCAATTTTTTGCCATTTTGAGGCGAAATTGTTTCTTTATGGGGGTATTGCAACTTTTGGCCATTTTGAAGCGAAATTGTACCTTTGGGGGGTATTGCATATTTTTGCCATTTTGAGGCGAAATTGTTCCTTTGGGGGGGTATTGCAACGTTTGACCATATTGAAGCGAAATTGTTCCTTTGGGGGGGTATTGCAACTTTTGGCCATTTTGAAGCGAAATTGTACCTTTGGGGGGGGTATTGCAACTTTCCGGCATTTTGAGGCGAAATTGTTCCTTTGGGGGGTATTGCAATTTTTTGCCATTTTGAGGCGAAATTGTTGCTTTGGGGGGGTATTGCAACTTTTGGCCATTTTGAAGCGAAATTGTTCCTTTGGAGGGGTATTGCAATTTTTTGCCAATTTGAGGTGAAATTGTTCCTTTGGGGGGGTATTGCAACTTTTGGCCATTTTGAAGCGAAATTGTTCCTTGGGGGGGTATTACAATTTTTTGCCATTTTTAGGCGAAACTGTTCCTTTGGGGGGGTATTGCAACTTTTGGCCATTTTGAAGCGAAATTGTTCCTTTCGGGGGGTATTGCAACTTTTGGCCATTTTGAAGCGAAATTGTACCTTTGGGGGGGGTATTGCAACTTTCCGGCATTTTGAGGCGAAATTGTTCCTTTGGGGGGTATTGCAATTTTTTGCTATTTTGAGGCGAAATTGTTCCTTTGGGGGGTATTGCAATTTTTTGCTATTTTGAGGCGAAATTGTTCCTTTGGGGGGGTATTGCAATTTTTAACCATTTTGAGGCGAAATTGTTCTTTTGGGGGGGGTATTGCAACTTTTGGCCATTTTGAAGCGAAATTGTTCCTTTGGGGGGGTATTGCAACTTTTGGCCATTTTGAAGCGAAATTGTTCCTTTGGGGGGTATTGCAATTTTTTGCTATTTTGAGGCGAAATTGTTCCTTTGGGGGGGTATTGCAATTTTTAACCATTTTGAGGCGAAATTGTTCCTTTGGGGGGGTATTGCAACTTTTGGCCATTTTGAAGCGAAATTGTTCCTTTCGGGGGGTATTGCAACTTTTCAGCATTTTGAGGCGAAATTGTTCCTTTGGGGGGTATTGCAATTTTTTTTCCATTTTGAGGCGAAATTGTTCCTTTGGGGGTATTGTAACTTTTGGCCATTTTGAAGCGAAATTGTTCCTTTCGGGGGGTATTGCAACTTTTCGGCATTTTGAAGCGAAATTGTTCCTTTGGGGGGGTATTGCAATTTTTTGCCATTTTGAGGCGAAATTGTTCCTTTGGGGGGTATTGCAACTTTTGGCCTTTTTGAAGCGAAATTGTTCCTTTGGGGGGGTATTGCAATTTTTTACCATTTTGAGGCGAAACTGTTCCTTTGGGGGGGTATGGCAACTTTTGGCCATTTTGAAGCGAAATTGTTCCTTTGGGGGGGTATTGCAACTTTTGGCCATTTTGAAGCGAAATTGTTCCTTTCGGGGGGTATTGCAACTTTTCGGCATTTTGAGGCGAAATTGTTCCTTTGGGGGGGTATTGCAACTTTTGGCCATATTGAAGCGAAATTGTTCCTTTGGGGGTGTATTGCAATTTTTAACCATTTTGAAGCGAAATTGTTCCTTTCGGAAGGTATTGCAACTTTTCAGCATTTTGAGGCGAAATTGTTCCCTTGGGGGGGTATTGCAATTTTTTGCCATTTTGAGGCGAAATTGTTCCTTTGGGGGGGTATTGCAACTTTTTGGCATTTTGAGGCGAAATTGTTCCTTTGGGGGGTATTGCAATTTTTTGCCATTTTGAGGCGAAACTGTTCCTTTGGGGGGTATTGCAACTTTTGGCCATTTTGAAGCGAAATTGTTCCTTTCGGGGGGTATTGCAACTTTTCGGCATTTTGAGGCGAAATTGTTCCTTTGGGGGGGTATTGCAACTTTTGGCCATTTTGAAGCGAAATTGTTCCTTTGGGGGTATTGCAATTTTTTGCTATTTTGAGGCGAAATTGTTCCTTTGGGGGGTATTGCAATTTTTTGCTATTTTGAGGCGAAATTGTTCCTTTGGGGGGGTATTGCAATTTTTAACCATTTTGAGGCGAAATTGTTCTTTTGGGGGGGGTATTGCAACTTTTGGCTATTTTGAAGCGAAATTGTTCCTTTGGGGGGGTATTGCAACTTTTGGCCATTTTGAAGCGAAATTGTTCCTTTGGGGGGTATTGCAATTTTTTGCTATTTTGAGGCGAAATTGTTCCTTTGGGGGGGTATTGCAATTTTTAACCATTTTGAGGCGAAATTGTTCCTTTGGGGGGGTATTGCAACTTTTGGCCATTTTGAAGCGAAATTGTTCCTTTCGGGGGGTATTGCAACTTTTCAGCATTTTGAGGCGAAATTGTTCCTTTGGGGGGTATTGCAATTTTTTTTCCATTTTGAGGCGAAATTGTTCCTTTGGGGGGTATTGTAACTTTTGGCCATTTTGAAGCGAAATTGTTCCTTTCGGGGGGTATTGCAACTTTTCGGCATTTTGAAGCGAAATTGTTCCTTTGGGGGGGTATTGCAATTTTTTGCCATTTTGAGGCGAAATTGTTCCTTTGGGGGGTATTGCAACTTTTGGCCATTTTGAAGCGAAATTGTTCCTTTCGGAAGGTATTGCAACTTTTCAGCATTTTGAGGCGAAATTGTTCCCTTGGGGGGGTATTGCAATTTTTTGCCATTTTGAGGCGAAATTGTTCCTTTGGGGGGGTATTGCAACTTTTTGGCATTTTGAGGCGAAATTGTTCCTTTGGGGGGTATTGCAATTTTTTGCCATTTTGAAGCGAAATTGTTCCTTTCGGGGGGTATTGCAACTTTTCGGCATTTTGAGGCGAAATTGTTCCTTTGGGGGGGTATTGCAACTTTTGGCCATTTTGAAGCGAAATTGTTCCTTTGGGGGTATTGCAATTTTTTGCTATTTTGAGGCGAAATTGTTCCTTTGGGGGGGTATTGCAATTTTTAACCATTTTGAGGCGAAATTGTTCCTTTGGGGGGGTATTGCAACTTTTGGCCATTTTGAAGCGAAATTGTTCCTTTCGGGGGGTATTGCAACTTTTCAGCATTTTGAGGCGAAATTGTTCCTTTGGGGGGTATTGCAATTTTTTGCCATTTTGAGACGAAATTGTTCCTTTGGGGGGGTATTGCAACTTTTCAGCATTTTGAGGCGAAATTGTTCCTTTGGGGGGTATTGCAATTTTTTTTCCATTTTGAGGCGAAATTGTTCCTTTGGGGGGGTATTGTAACTTTTTTTGCCATTTTGAAGCGAAATTGTTCCTTTCAGGGGGTATTGCAACTTTTCGGCATTTTAAAGCGAAATTGTTCCTTTGGGGGGGTATTGCAATTTTTTGCCATTTTGAGGCGAAATTGTTCCTTTGGGGGGTATTGCAACTTTTGGCCATTTTGAAGCGAAATTGTTCCTTTGGGGGGTTATTGCAATTTTTTGCCATTTTGAGGCGAAACTGTTCCTTTGGGGGGGTATGGCAACTTTTGGCCATTTTGAAGCGAAATTGTTCCTTTGGGGGGGTATTGCAACTTTTGGCCATTTTGAAGCGAAATTGTTCCTTTCGGGGGGTATTGCAACTTTTCGGCATTTTGAGGCGAAATTGTTCCTTTGGGGGGGTATTGCAACTTTTGGCCATATTGAAGCGAAATTGTTCCTTTGGGGGGGTATTGCAATTTTTAACCATTTTGAGGCGAAATTGTTCCTTTGGGGGGTATTGCAACTTTTGGCCATTTTGAAGCGAAATTGTTCCTTTCGGGGGGTATTGCAACTTTTCAGCATTTTGAGGTGAAATTGTTCCTTTGGGGGGGGTATTGCAATTTTTTGCCATTTTGAGGCGAAATTGTTCCTTTGGGGGGGTATTGCAACTTTTCGGCATTTTGAGGCGAAATTGTTCCTTTTGGGGGGTATTGCAATTTTTTTTCCATTTTGAGGCGAAATTGTTCCTTTGGGGGGGTATTGCAACTTTTGGCCATTTTAAAGCGAAATTGTTCCTTTCGGGGGGTATTGCAACTTTTGGCCATTTTGAAGCGAAATTGTTCCTTTGGGGGGGTATTGCAATTTTTTGCCATTTTGAGGCGAAATTGTTCCTTTGGGGGGGTATTGCAACTTTTGGCCATTTTGAAGCGAAATTGTTCCTTTGGGGGGGTATTGCAATTTTTTGCCATTTTAAGGCGAAATTGTTCCTTTGGGGGGGTATTGCAATTTTTTTTCCATTTTGAGGCGAAATTGTTCCTTTGGGGGGGGTATTGCAACTTTTGGACATTTTGAAGCGAAATTGTACCTTTGGGGGGGTATTGCAACTTTTCGGCATTTTGAAGCGAAATTGTTCCTTTCGGGGGTATTGCAATTTTTTGCCATTTTGAGGCGAAATTGTTCCTTTGGGGGGGTATTGCAACTTTTGGCCATTTTGAAGCGAAATTGTACCTTTGGGGGTGTATTGCAACTTTTCGGCATTTTGAGGCGAAATTGTTCCTTTGGGGGGTATTGCAATTTTTTGCCATTTTGAGGCGAAATTGTTCCTTTGGGGGGGTATTGCAACTTTTGGCCATTTTGAAGCGAAATTGTTCCTTTGGGGGGGGTATTGCAACTTTCCGGCATTTTGAAGCGAAATTGTTCCTTTGGAGGGGTATTGCAATTTTTTGCCAATTTGAGGTGAAATTGTTCCTTTGGGGGGGTATTGCAACTTTTGGCCATTTTGAAGCGAAATTGTTCCTTTCGGGGGGTATTGCAACTTTTCGGCATTTTGAGGCGAAATTGTTCCTTTGGGGGGTATTGCAATTTTTTGCCATTTTGAGGCGAAATTGTTTCTTTATGGGGGTATTGCAACTTTTGGCCATTTTGAAGCGAAATTGTTCCTTTGGGGGGTATTGCATATTTTTGCCATTTTGAGGCGAAATTGTTCCTTTGGGGGGGTATTGCAACGTTTGGCCATATTGAAGCGAAATTGTTCCTTTGGGGGGGTGTTACAATTTTTGGCCATTTTGAGGCGAAATTGTTCCTTTCGGGGGGTAGTGCAACTTTTCGGCATTTTGAAGCGAAATTGTTCCTTTGGGGGGTATTGCAATTTTTTGCTATTTTGAGGCGAAATTGTTCCTTTGGGGGGTATTGCAATTTTTTGCTATTTTAAGGCGAAATTGTTCCTTTGGGGGGGTATTGCAATTTTTAACCATTTTGAGGCGAAATTGTTCTTTTGGGGGGGGTATTGCAACTTTTGGCCATTTTGAAGCGAAATTGTTCCTTTGGGGGGGTATTGCAACTTTTGGCCATTTTGAAGCGAAATTGTTCCTTTGGGGGGTATTGCAATTTTTTGCTATTTTGAGGCGAAATTGTTCCTTTGGGGGGGTATTGCAATTTTTAACCATTTTGAGGCGAAATTGTTCCTTTGGGGGGGTATTGCAACTTTTGGCCATTTTGAAGCGAAATTGTTCCTTTCGGGGGGTATTGCAACTTTTCAGCATTTTGAGGCAAAATTGTTCCTTTGGGGGGTATTGCAATTTTTTTTCCATTTTGAGGCGAAATTGTTCCTTTGGGGGGTATTGTAACTTTTGGCCATTTTGAAGCGAAATTGTTCCTTTCAGGGGGTATTGCAACTTTTCGGCATTTTGAAGCGAAATTGTTCCTTTGGGGGGGTATTGCAATTTTTTGCCATTTTGAGGCGAAATTGTTCCTTTGGGGGGTATTGCAACTTTTGGCCTTTTTGAAGCGAAATTGTTCCTTTGGGGGGGTATTGCAATTTTTTACCATTTTGAGGCGAAACTGTTCCTTTGGGGGGGTATGGCAACTTTTGGCCATTTTGAAGCGAAATTGTTCCTTTGGGGGGGTATTGCAACTTTTGGCCATTTTGAAGCGAAATTGTTCCTTTCGGGGGGTATTGCAACTTTTCGGCATTTTGAGGCGAAATTGTTCCTTTGGGGGGGTATTGCAACTTTTGGCCATATTGAAGCGAAATTGTTCCTTTGGGGGGGTATTGCAATTTTTAACCATTTTGAAGCGAAATTGTTCCTTTCGGAAGGTATTGCAACTTTTCAGCATTTTGAGGCGAAATTGTTCCCTTGGGGGGGTATTGCAATTTTTTGCCATTTTGAGGCGAAATTGTTCCTTTGGGGGGGTATTGCAACTTTTTGGCATTTTGAGGCGAAATTGTTCCTTTGGGGGGTATTGCAATTTTTTGCCATTTTGAGGCGAAACTGTTCCTTTGGGGGGTATTGCAACTTTTGGCCATTTTGAAGCGAAATTGTTCCTTTCGGGGGGTATTGCAACTTTTCGGCATTTTGAGGCGAAATTGTTCCTTTGGGGGGGGTATTGCAACTTTTGGCCATTTTGAAGCGAAATTGTTCCTTTGGGGGTATTGCAATTTTTTGCTATTTTGAGGCGAAATTGTTCCTTTGGGGGGTATTGCAATTTTTTGCTATTTTGAGGCGAAATTGTTCCTTTGGGGGGGTATTGCAATTTTTAACCATTTTGAGGCGAAATTGTTCTTTTGGGGGGGGTATTGCAACTTTTGGCCATTTTGAAGCGAAATTGTTCCTTTGGGGGGGTATTGCAACTTTTGGCCATTTTGAAGCGAAATTGTTCCTTTGGGGGGTATTGCAATTTTTTGCTATTTTGAGGCGAAATTGTTCCTTTGGGGGGGTATTGCAATTTTTAACCATTTTGAGGCGAAATTGTTCCTTTGGGGGGGTATTGCAACTTTTGGCCATTTTGAAGCGAAATTGTTCCTTTCGGGGGGTATTGCAACTTTTCAGCATTTTGAGGCGAAATTGTTCCTTTGGGGGGTATTGCAATTTTTTTTCCATTTTGAGGCGAAATTGTTCCTTTGGGGGGTATTGTAACTTTTGGCCATTTTGAAGCGAAATTGTTCCTTTGGGGGGGTATTGCAACTTTTGGCCATTTTGAAGCGAAATTGTTCCTTTGGGGGGTATTGCAATTTTTTGCTATTTTGAGGCGAAATTGTTCCTTTGGGGGGGTATTGCAATTTTTAACCATTTTGAGGCGAAATTGTTCCTTTGGGGGGGTATTGTAACTTTTGGCCATTTTGAAGCGAAATTGTCCCTTTCAGGGGGTATTGCAACTTTTCGGCATTTTGAAGCGAAATTGTTCCTTTGGGGGGGTATTGCAATTTTTTGCCATTTTGAGGCGAAATTGTTCCTTTGGGGGGTATTGCAACTTTTGGCCATTTTGAAGCGAAATTGTTCCTTTGGGGGGGTATTGCAATTTTTTGCCATTTTGAGGCGAAACTGTTCCTTTGGGGGGGTATGGCAACTTTTGGCCATTTTGAAGCGAAATTGTTCCTTTGGGGGGGTATTGCAACTTTTGGCCATTTTGAAGCGAAATTGTTCCTTTCGGGGGGTATTGCAACTTTTCGGCATTTTGAGGCGAAATTGTTCCTTTGGGGGGGTATTGCAACTTTTGGCCATATTGAAGCGAAATTGTTCCTTTGGGGGGGTATTGCAATTTTTAACCATTTTGAGGCGAAATTGTTCCTTTGGGGGGGTATTGCAACTTTTCGGCATTTTGAGGCGAAATTGTTCCTTTTGGGGGGTATTGCAATTTTTTTTCCATTTTCAGGCGAAATTGTTCCTTTGGGAGGGTATTGCAACTTTTGGCCATTTTGAAGCGAAATTGTTCCTTTCGGGGGGTATTGCAACTTTTGGCCATTTTGAAGCGAAATTGTTCCTTTGGGGGGGTATTGCAATTTTTTGCCATTTTGAGGCGAAATTGTTCCTTTGGGGGGTATTGCAACTTTTGGCCATTTTGAAGCGAAATTGTTCCTTTGGGGGGGTATTGCAATTTTTTGCCATTTTAAGGCGAAATTGTTCCTTTGGGGGGGTATTGCAATTTTTTTTCCATTTTGAGGCGAAATTGTTCCTTTGGGGGGGTATTGCAACTTTTGGACATTTTGAAGCGAAATTGTACCTTTGGGGGGGGTATTGCAACTTTTCGGCATTTTGAAGCGAAATTGTTCCTTTCGGGGGTATTGCAATTTTTTGCCATTTTGAGGCGAAATTGTTCCTTTGGGGGGGGTATTGCAACTTTTGGATATTTTGAAGCGAAATTGTACCTTTGGGGGTGTATTGCAACTTTTCGGCATTTTGAGGCGAAATTGTTCCTTTGGGGGTATTGCAATTTTTTGCCATTTTGAGGCGAAATTGTTCCTTTGGGGGGTATTGCAACTTTTGGCCATTTTGAAGCGAAATTGTTCCTTTGGAGGGGTATTGCAATTTTTTGCCAATTTGAGGTGAAATTGTTCCTTTGGGGGGGTATTGCAACTTTTGGCCATTTTGAAGCGAAATTGTTCCTTTGGGGGGGTATTACAATTTTTTGCCATTTTTAGGCGAAACTGTTCCTTTGGGGGGTATTGCAACTTTTGGCCATTTTGAAGCGAAATTGTTCCTTTCGGGGGGTATTGCAACTTTTCGGCATTTTGAGGCGAAATTGTTCCTTAGGGGGGTATTGCAATTTTTTGCCATTTTGAGGCGAAATTGTTTCTTTATGGGGGGTATTGCAACTTTTGGCCATTTTGAAGCGAAATTGTTCCTTTCGGGGGGTATTGCAACTTTTCGGCATTTTGAGGCGAAATTGTTCCTTTGGGGGGGGTATTGCAACTTTTGGCCATTTTGAAGCGAAATTGTTCCTTTGGGGGTATTGCAATTTTTTGCTATTTTGAGGCGAAATTGTTCCTTTGGGGGGTATTGCAATTTTTTGCTATTTTGAGGCGAAATTGTTCCTTTGGGGGGGTATTGCAATTTTAACCATTTTGAGGCGAAATTGTTCTTTTGGGGGGGGTATTGCAACTTTTGGCCATTTGAAGCGAAATTGTTCCTTTGGGGGGGTATTGCAACTTTTGGCCATTTTGAAGCGAAATTGTTCCTTTGGGGGGTATTGCAATTTTTTGCTATTTTGAGGCGAAATTGTTCCTTTGGGGGGGTATTGCAATTTTTAACCATTTTGAGGCGAAATTGTTCCTTTGGGGGGGTATTGCAACTTTTGGCCATTTTGAAGCGAAATTGTTCCTTTCGGGGGGTATTGCAACTTTTCAGCATTTTGAGGCGAAATTGTTCCTTTGGGGGGTATTGCAATTTTTTTTTCCATTTTGAGGCGAAATTGTTCCTTTGGGGGGTATTGTAACTTTTGGCCATTTTGAAGCAAAATTGTTCCTTTGGGGGGGTATGGCAACTTTTGGCCATTTTGAAGCGAAATTGTTCCTTTGGGGGGGGTATTGCAACTTTTGGCCATTTTGAAGCGAAATTGTTCCTTTGGGGGTATTGCAATTTTTTGCTATTTTGAGGCGAAATTGTTCCTTTGGGGGGTATTGCAACTTTTGGCCATTTTGAAGCGAAATTGTTCCTTTCGGGGGGTATTGCAACTTTTCAGCATTTTGAGGCGAAATTGTTCCTTTGGGGGGTATTGCAATTTTTTGCCATTTTGAGACGAAATTGTTCCTTTGGGGGGGTATTGCAACTTTTCAGCATTTTGAGGCGAAATTGTTCCTTTGGGGGGTATTGCAATTTTTTTTCCATTTTGAGGCGAAATTGTTCCTTTGGGGGGGTATTGTAACTTTTGGCCATTTTGAAGCGAAATTGTCCCTTTCAGGGGGTATTGCAACTTTTCGGCATTTTGAAGCGAAATTGTTCCTTTGGGGGGGTATTGCAATTTTTTGCCATTTTGAGGCGAAATTGTTCCTTTGGGGGGTATTGCAACTTTTGGCCATTTTGAAGCGAAATTGTTCCTTTGGGGGGGTATTGCAATTTTTTGCCATTTTGAGGCGAAACTGTTCCTTTGGGGGGGTATGGCAACTTTTGGCCATTTTGAAGCGAAATTGTTCCTTTGGGGGGGTATTGCAACTTTTGGCCATTTTGAAGCGAAATTGTTCCTTTCGGGGGGTATTGCAACTTTTCGGCATTTTGAGGCGAAATTGTTCCTTTGGGGGGGTATTGCAACTTTTGGCCATTTTGAAGCGAAATTGTTCCTTTGGGGGTATTGCAATTTTTTGCTATTTTGAGGCGAAATTGTTCCTTTGGGGGGTATTGCAACTTTTGGCCATTTTGAAGCGAAATTGTTCCTTTCGGGGGGTATTGCAACTTTTCAGCATTTTGAGGCGAAATGTTCCTTTGGGGGGTATTGCAATTTTTTGCCATTTGAGACGAAATTGTTCCTTTGGGGGGGGTATTGCAACTTTTCAGCATTTTGAGGCGAAATTGTTCCTTTGGGGGGTATTGCAATTTTTTTTCCATTTTGAGGCGAAATTGTTCCTTTGGGGGGGTATTGTAACTTTTGGCCATTTTGAAGCGAAATTGTCCCTTTCAGGGGGTATTGCAACTTTTCGGCATTTTGAAGCGAAATTGTTCCTTTGGGGGGGTATTGCAATTTTTTGCCATTTTGAGGCGAAATTGTTCCTTTGGGGGGTATTGCAACTTTTGGCCATTTTGAAGCGAAATTGTTCCTTTGGGGGGGTATTGCAATTTTTTGCCATTTTGAGGCGAAACTGTTCCTTTGGGGGGGTATGGCAACTTTTGGCCATTTTGAAGCGAAATTGTTTCCTTTGGGGGGGTATTGCAACTTTTGGCCATTTGAAGCGAAATTGTTCCTTTCGGGGGGTATTGCAACTTTCGGCATTTTGAGGCGAAATTGTTCCTTTGGGGGGGTATTGCAACTTTGGCCATATTGAAGCGAAATTGTTCCTTTGGGGGGGTATTGCAATTTTTAACCATTTTGAGGCGAAATTGTTCCTTTGGGGGGGTATTGCAACTTTTCGGCATTTTGAGGCGAAATTGTTCCTTTTGGGGGGTATTGCAATTTTTTTTCCATTTTCCAGGCGAAATTGTTCCTTTGGGAGGGTATTGCAACTTTTGGCCATTTTGAAGCGAAATTGTTCCTTTCGGGGGTATTGCAACTTTTGGCCATTTTGAAGCGAAATTGTTCCTTTGGGGGGGTATTGCAATTTTTTGCCATTTTGAGGCGAAATTGTTCCTTTGGGGGGTATTGCAACTTTTGCCATTTTGAAGCGAAATTGTTCCTTTGGGGGGTATTGCAATTTTTTGCCATTTTAAAGGCGAAATTGTTCCTTTGGGGGGGTATTGCAATTTTTTTTCCATTTTGAGGCGAAATTGTTCCTTTGGGGGGGGTATTGCAACTTTTGGACATTTTGAAGCGAAATTGTACCTTTGGGGGGGGTATTGCAACTTTTCGGCATTTTGAAGCGAAATTGTTCCTTTCGGGGGTATTGCAATTTTTTGCCATTTTGAGGCGAAATTGTTCCTTTGGGGGGTATTGCAACTTTTGGATATTTGAAGCGAAATTGTACCTTTGGGGGTGTATTGCAACTTTTCGGCATTTTGAGGCGAAATTGTTCCTTTGGGGGGTATTGCAATTTTTTGCCATTTTGAGGCGAAATTGTTCCTTTGGGGGGTATTGCAACTTTTGGCCATTTTGAAGCGAAATTGTTCCTTTGGAGGGGTATTGCAATTTTTTGCCAATTTGAGGTGAAATTGTTCCTTTGGGGGGTATTGCAACTTTTGGCCATTTTGAAGCGAAATTGTTCCTTTGGGGGGGTATTACAATTTTTGCCATTTTTAGGCGAAACTGTTCCTTTGGAGGGGTATTGCAACTTTTGGCCATTTTGAAGCGAAATTGTTCCTTTCGGGGGGTATTGCAACTTTTCGGCATTTTGAGGCGAAATTGTTCCTTAGGGGGGTATTGCAATTTTTTGCCCATTTTGAGGCGAAATTGTTTCTTTATGGGGGTATTGCAACTTTGGCCATTTTGAAGCGAAATTGTTCCTTTCGGGGGGTATTGCAACTTTTCGGCATTTGAGGCGAAATTGTTCCTTTGGGGGGGGTATTGCAACTTTTGGCCATTTTGAAGCGAAATTGTTCCTTTGGGGGTATTGCAATTTTTTGCTATTTTGAGGCGAAATTGTTCCTTTGGGGGGTATTGCAATTTTTTGCTATTTTGAGGCGAAATTGTTCCTTTGGGGGGGTATTGCAATTTTTAACCATTTTGAGGCGAAATTGTTCTTTTGGGGGGGGTATTGCAACTTTTGGCCATTTTGAAGCGAAATTGTTCCTTTGGGGGGGTATTGCAACTTTTGGCCATTTTGAAGCGAAATTGTTCCTTTGGGGGGTATTGCAATTTTTTGCTATTTTGAGGCGAAATTGTTCCTTTGGGGGGTATTGCAATTTTTAACCATTTTGAGGCGAAATTGTTCCTTTGGGGGGGTATTGCAACTTTTGGCCATTTTGAAGCGAAATTGTTCCTTTCGGGGGGTATTGCAACTTTTCAGCATTTTGAGGCGAAATTGTTCCTTTGGGGGGTATTGCAATTTTTTTTCCATTTTGAGGCGAAATTGTTCCTTTGGGGGGTATTGTAACTTTTGGCCATTTTGAAGCAAAATTGTTCCTTTGGGGGGGGTATGGCAACTTTTGGCCATTTTGAAGCGAAATTGTTCCTTTGGGGGGGTATTGCAACTTTTGGCCATTTTGAAGCGAAATTGTTCCTTTGGGGGTATTGCAATTTTTTGCTATTTTGAGGCGAAATTGTTCCTTTGGGGGGTATTGCAACTTTTGGCCATTTTGAAGCGAAATTGTTCCTTTCGGGGGGTATTGCAACTTTTCAGCATTTTGAGGCGAAATTGTTCCTTTGGGGGTATTGCAATTTTTTGCCATTTTGAGACGAAATTGTTCCTTTGGGGGGGTATTGCAACTTTTCAGCATTTTGAGGCGAAATTGTTCCTTTGGGGGGTATTGCAATTTTTTTTCCATTTTGAGGCGAAATTGTTCCTTTGGGGGGGTATTGTAACTTTTGGCCATTTTGAAGCGAAATTGTCCCTTTCAGGGGGTATTGCAACTTTTCGGCATTTTGAAGCGAAATTGTTCCTTTGGGGGGGTATTGCAATTTTTTGCCATTTTGAGGCGAAATTGTTCCTTTGGGGGGTATTGCAACTTTTGGCCATTTTGAAGCGAAATTGTTCCTTTGGGGGGGTATTGCAATTTTTTGCCATTTTGAGGCGAAACTGTTCCTTTGGGGGGGTATGGCAACTTTTGGCCATTTTGAAGCGAAATTGTTCCTTTGGGGGGGTATTGCAACTTTTGGCCATTTTGAAGCGAAATTGTTCCTTTCGGGGGGTATTGCAACTTTTCGGCATTTTGAGGCGAAATTGTTCCTTTGGGGGGGTATTGCAACTTTTGGTATTTGAAGCGAAATTGTTCCTTTGGGGGGGTATTGCAATTTTAACCATTTTGAGGCGAAATTGTTCCTTTGGGGGGGTATTGCAACTTTTCGGCATTTTGAGGCGAAATTGTTCCTTTTGGGGGGTATTGCAATTTTTTTACCATTTTCAGGCGAAATTGTTCCTTTGGGAGGGTATTGCAACTTTTGGCCATTTTGAAGCGAAATTGTTCCTTTCGGGGGGTATTGCAACTTTTGGCCATTTTGAAGCGAAATTGTTCCTTTGGGGGGTATTGCAATTTTTTGCCATTTTGAGGCGAAATTGTTCCTTTGGGGGGTATTGCAACTTTTGGCCATTTTGAAGCGAAATTGTTCCTTTGGGGGGGTATTGCAATTTTTTGCCATTTTAAGGCGAAATTGTTCCTTTGGGGGGGTATTGCAATTTTTTTTCCATTTTGAGGCGAAATTGTTCCTTTGGGGGGGTATTGCAACTTTTGGACATTTTGAAGCGAAATTGTACCTTTGGGGGGGGTATTGCAACTTTTCGGCATTTTGAAGCGAAATTGTTCCTTTCGGGGGTATTGCAATTTTTTGCCATTTTGAGGCGAAATTGTTCCTTTGGGGGGGTATTGCAACTTTTGGATATTTTGAAGCGAAATTGTACCTTTGGGGGTGTATTGCAACTTTTCGGCATTTTGAGGCGAAATTGTTCCTTTGGGGGGTATTGCAATTTTTTGCCATTTTGAGGCGAAATTGTTCCTTTGGGGGGGTATTGCAACTTTTGGCCATTTTGAAGCGAAATTGTTCCTTTGGGGGGTATTGCAATTTTTTGCCATTTTGAGGCGAAACTGTTCCTTTGGGGGGGTATGGCAACTTTTGGCCATTTTGAAGCGAAATTGTTCCTTTGGGGGGGTATTGCAACTTTTGGCCATTTTGAAGCGAAATTGTTCCTTTCGGGGGGTATTGCAACTTTTCGGCATTTTGAGGCGAAATTGTTCCTTTGGGGTGGGTATTGCAACTTTTGGCCATATTGAAGCGAAATTGTTCCTTTGGGGGGGTATTGCAATTTTTAACCATTTTGAGGCGAAATTGTTCCTTTGGGGGGTATTGCAACTTTTGGCCATTTTGAAGCGAAATTGTTCCTTTGGGGGGGTATTGCAATTTTTTGCCATTTTAAGGCGAAATTGTTCCTTTGGGGGGGTATTGCAATTTTTTTTCCATTTTGAGGCGAAATTGTTCCTTTGGGGGGGTATTGCAACTTTTGGACATTTTGAAGCGAAATTGTACCTTTGGGGGGGGTATTGCAACTTTTCGGCATTTTGAAGCGAAATTGTTCCTTTCGGGGGTATTGCAATTTTTTGCCATTTTGAGGCGAAATTGTTCCTTTGGGGGGGTATTGCAACTTTTGGATATTTTGAAGCGAAATTGTACCTTTGGGGGTGTATTGCAACTTTTCGGCATTTTGAGGCGAAATTGTTCCTTTGGGGGGTATTGCAATTTTTTGCCATTTTGAGGCGAAATTGTTCCTTTGGGGGGGTATTGCAACTTTTGGCCATTTTGAAGCGAAATTGTTCCTTTGGGGGGGTATTGCAATTTTTTGCCATTTGAGGCGAAACTGTTCCTTTGGGGGGGTATGGCAACTTTTGGCCATTTTGAAGCGAAATTGTTCCTTTGGGGGGGTATTGCAACTTTTGGCCATTTTGAAGCGAAATTGTTCCTTTCGGGGGGTATTGCAACTTTTCGGCATTTTGAGGCGAAATTGTTCCTTTGGGGGGGTATTGCAACTTTTGGCCATATTGAAGCGAAATTGTTCCTTTGGGGGGGTATTGCAATTTTTAACCATTTTGAGGCGAAATTGTTCCTTTGGGGGGGGTATTGCAACTTTTCGGCATTTTGAGGCGAAATTGTTCCTTTTGGGGGGTATTGCAATTTTTTTTCCATTTTCAGGCGAAATTGTTCCTTTGGGAGGGTATTGCAACTTTTGGCCATTTTGAAGCGAAATTGTTCCTTTCGGGGGGTATTGCAACTTTTGGCCATTTTGAAGCGAAATTGTTCCTTTGGGGGGGTATTGCAATTTTTGCCATTTTGAGGCGAAATTGTTCCTTTGGGGGGTATTGCAAACTTTTGGCCATTTTGAAGCGAAATTGTTCCTTTGGGGGGGTATTGCAATTTTTTGCCATTTTAAGGCGAAATTGTTCCTTTGGGGGGGTATTGCAATTTTTTTTCCATTTTGAGGCGAAATTGTTCCTTTGGGGGGGTATTGCAACTTTTGGACATTTTGAAGCGAAATTGTACCTTTGGGGGGGGTATTGCAACTTTTCGGCATTTTGAAGCGAAATTGTTCCTTTCGGGGGTATTGCAATTTTTTGCCATTTTGAGGCGAAATTGTTCCTTTGGGGGGGTATTGCAACTTTTGGATATTTTGAAGCGAAATTGTACCTTTGGGGGTGTATTGCAACTTTTCGGCATTTTGAGGCGAAATTGTTCCTTTGGGGGGTATTGCAATTTTTTGCCATTTTGAGGCGAAATTGTTCCTTTGGGGGGGTATTGCAACTTTTGGCCATTTTGAAGCGAAATTGTTCCTTTGGGGGGGTATTGCAATTTTTTGCCATTTTAAGGCGAAATTGTTCCTTTGGGGGGGTATTGCAATTTTTTTTCCATTTTGAGGCGAAATTGTTCCTTTGGGGGGGGTATTGCAACTTTTGGACATTTTGAAGCGAAATTGTACCTTTGGGGGGGTATTGCAACTTTTCGGCATTTTGAAGCGAAATTGTTCCTTTCGGGGGTATTGCAATTTTTGCCATTTTGAGGCGAAATTGTTCCTTTGGGGGGGTATTGCAACTTTTGGCCATTTTGAAGCGAAATTGTACCTTTGGGGGTGTATTGCAACTTTTCGGCATTTTGAGGCGAAATTGTTCCTTTGGGGCATTTTGAGGCGAAATTGTTCCTTTGGGGGGGTATTGCAATTTTTTGCATTTTGAGGCGAAATTGTTTCCTTTGGGGGGGTATTGCAACTTTTGGCCATTTTGAAGCGAAATTGTTCCTTTGGGGGGGGTATTGCAACTTTCCGGCATTTTGAAGCGAAATTGTTCCTTTGGAGGGGTATTGCAATTTTTTGCCAATTTGAGGTGAAATTGTTCCTTTGGGGGGGTATTGCAACTTTTGGCCATTTTGAAGCGAAATTGTTCCTTTCGGGGGGTATTGCAACTTTTCGGCATTTTGAGGCGAAATTGTTCCTTTGGGGGGTATTGCAATTTTTTGCCATTTTGAGGCGAAATTGTTTCTTTATGGGGGTATTGCAACTTTTGGCCATTTTGAAGCGAAATTGTTCCTTTGGGGGGTATTGCATATTTTTGCCATTTTGAGGCGAAATTGTTCCTTTGGGGGGGTATTGCAACGTTTGGCCATATTGAAGCGAAATTGTTCCTTTGGGGGGGTGTTACAATTTTTGGCCATTTTGAGGCGAAATTGTTCCTTTCGGGGGGTAGTGCAACTTTTCGGCATTTTGAAGCGAAATTGTTCCTTTGGGGGGGTATTGCAATTTTTTGCTATTTTGAGGCGAAATTGTTCCTTTGGGGGGTATTGCAATTTTTTGCTATTTTAAGGCGAAATTGTTCCTTTGGGGGGGTATTGCAATTTTTAAC